>NC_092861.1:103547420-103560619 GCF_032062135.1 Pyxicephalus adspersus
AGAAAATCAGTGTGGAGGAGGCAGGATAAGTGCAGAGACAATTAGTATAGCAGAAGACAAGGCTGGAAGTTCAGCAGGTACACCGGAGGAGGTCAGAAGCTGATCCAGGGGAGGAGTAAGCATATGAAGCTTCCAAAGTATCTGGATTTGAGTAGCTTCCTTGGTGCCTAGCCTCTGAGAGTGATTGGTTGCAGTTTGCTGAGGCCTGGGAGGCTATGGACATGGTTCATGCAAACTGTCATGCTAGGGGAGATAGGGCCACTAGGGAGCACTATGGCTTGCACAAAAGTGGTGTGAGCCCTAAGAAGGTGCAGAGTCTAGGTGGCAACCAGGTCTTTTCCAGAGCCTCCAGTGGTGAAGATGTTGCGCTGCTGGTTACTGCCAGCTTGCAGTCCTTGTGCACACCAGGGTGGGCAGCAGGATACACGGTACCAAATGACTAATATTTAGAGGGACATCCACCTATATATTTCTTTAACTATGCAGGCCACATCCCTTACAGACCATTAATGAAAAGTGTAAAGTGAAGGACACCAACAAGTATTTTTTTTATATAAAGGGGACTTTTCAGGCCAATATTCATATATATTGGAAAAATAACAAAATTTTATTAGTATTTACAATAAAAACAGAAAACATTTAAATTACATAAAATACAATAAAAAACATAATTACAAACATAGACCTTTCCTTACAGAATATCCCTAGTTTGGGAATCTACAATCATGGAAATACACAGTACAATCTCATTAGTATGCTTACTAGGGATGAGCGAGCGAGATTTGTAAGTTCGATCTCGCTGCGAATCGGGCCTTTCACGCTTACTGAACATTTGTGAGAATGGCCTTGTGATTCGCCATGAGGTCATATTCTCGCTGAACAAACGAGGAAAAGGGCAGGGAGCAGGAACGGCAACTATTTCCGGTGGGAATGGCACGGTGCAAGACATCAGGCTATGGGCCCAACCAACAAAAATGTCATCAAACTCAATTCACGTCTAGCCAAACTATTGGCCATGCAGCTACTGCCGTACAGCATTGTGGACTCTGCTCCCTTCCGTGACCTGATGGCCTGTTCCAAGGGTTGGTTGAATATACTCAGCAGGCGTTACTTCTCCCGCCAGCTGTTCCCAGTTTACATGCACATGCATGTAATGGGTAACCTCTCTAGGACATTGGCATTCTCGGTGTCTAGTCAAATCCGCATCACAATGGACAGCTGGACAACCAGGCACAGAGTGGGACACTACCTGTCCTTCACTGCTCACTGGGTGGCCTTGCAAAGCTCAGTGGGCAGTAGTCTTGCAGCACCTGGCCGAGGGGTGTGGTGGGAAAGCATGGGCCTCTCCAGTCCTCTCCCTCCTCCTTCATTCCTTCTACGGGCAAACCCTCTCTTTTCATCACTCCTCCTGAAAGGCCAGCAGCGAAGGATACTGTGGTTAAGAGGGTACGCCACTACGGCTCCCTCAATCACACGCATTGCCAGGCAGTGCTGAAACTGGTGTACTTGGGGGGAAAAAGTCACACCGCCTGAGAACTCTTGTCTGCTTTGGACAGAGAGGTTGAGGCATAGCTAATGCCCTCCTTGCTCACAACAGGCAATGTAGTGTGTGACAACTGGGCCAACCTTGCGGCCGCGCTGCGCATGGGCCGCATAACACATGTTCCCTGCTTTGGGCACATACTGAACCTGGTGGTGCAAAAATTCCTCCGCATGTACCCAGGACTGCAGGACTACAGGCTCGCTCTATCTGTAGCTATGTATGCAGATCCCCTACTGCTGCCGCGAGGCTTAGCAAGATCCAGAGCCAACAGAGGCTTCCACCGCATAGACTAATTTGTGAGACTGTGCTAGATGGAACTCCACCCTGCACATGCTCCAGCGTCTGTGTGAGCAATAGCTAGCCATCCATTACTTGGTCAGCGTGGTGCATGGAGGCAGCGGGGCCCTTGGTACAGCCACACAACTGAGCTATTTTACCAGTGACCAGTGGCTGCAGATGGAGACGCTGTGCAAGGTACTGGCCCCCTTTGAGCAGGCCACAAACGTTGTGAGTCGGGAACGGTCAGGCTGTTGCAATGCCTACAGAGGGACCCCCGCATTTGCCGCTTTAAAAACCGGGATGATAACTGGCTGGCCACCCTTCTGGATCACCACTACAAACACAAAATGTCACAGTTTCTACCCAACCAGAGCAAGAGAAAGAAAAGGTGACCCGCCTGAGCAGAAAACTTTGCGACCGGCTGTGTGAAGAGTTCCTCGCACCACATTCCACACAGGGAGCTCAGGCGGACACTGCCCCCACTGTATCCTGCTGCAGCTGTCGCCGGAAAATTTCAATCGCCTCACCTTTTGAATGAAAGGTGGGTTACTAACAACTATCATATCCCCACTGCAGATGTCACTGATTGACTCACACAAGTACTCACTGGCCAACCAAGATGCTTCTGTGAAGCAACACTGCTTCTGTGCTGAGTCTTTGGCTGCCTAGCACCAACACCCTGTCAGCAGAGCCTGCCTCGGTTGAATTTTTCAGCTAGTTATCGTAACATCCAGGGGCGTCATTCTTTGCCAATTACATGCTTGCCATTGTGCCAGCTAGCAATATACTTTACAGTTCTGCTGCTTCCGGGAGGCCGACAAACTGCAGATGAAAACCCCCAGTACTGCCACACTGTTAGGTACTATTGCCTAATTTTTCAGCTAAGTATTGTAAGATTGAGGGTTGGCATTCATGTTATCCACTTCATAATGCAAACTATCAATATCGTCTACCTTCCTACTGCTTCAGGCACCACAGACCACAGCAACAGTGCTGGCGCACAAAACATCTTGGTCTAGCCCTTCACAAATTTCAGATATTTGTATTACACACTTCTGGGTGGCATTGACGATGGACTACACCCAGCTCTAGATGCCAATTTCCAATGCCGTCCCCGCTCCATCTCAGGGCCCACCGCCTCCTCCTCCTCCTGCTGCTGCTGCTGCCGTCTGTCAGTACTCAATTCAATAAAATTGTACATTTCTGGGTGGCATTGACGATATACTACAGCCAGCTCTAGATGCCAGTTACTAATGCGGTCCCCGTTCTGTCTTAGGGCCCACCGCCTCCTCCTCCTGATGTTGCTGCTGCCGCCTGTCATTACTTCTCTCACTAAAATTGCATTACATACTTCTGGGTGGGTGGCATTGCTATTGTACTACACCCAGCTCTAGATGCCAGTTATCAATAAGGTCTCCGCTCCATCTCAGGGCCCACTGCCTACTCTTGCTGCTGCTGCCGCCTGTCATTCCTTCACTCACTAAAATTGTATTACATACTTCTGGGTGGTTGGCATTGCTATTGTACTACACCCAGCTCTAGATGCCAGTTACCAATGCGGTCACGGCTCCTTCTTAGGGCCCACCACCTCCTCCTCCTGCTGTTGCTGCTGCCGCCTGTCAGTACTCCATTCACTAAAATTATATTACACATTTCTGGATGGGTGGCATTGTCAATGTACTACACCCAGCTCTAAATGCCAGTTACCAATGCGGTCCCCGCTCTGTTTTAGGGCCCACCGCCTCCTCCTCCTCCTGCTGCTGCTGCCGCCTATCAGTGCTCCATTCACTAAAATTGTACACTTCTGGGTGGCATTGACAATGCACTACACCCTGCTCTAGATTACAGCTACTAATGCGGTCCCCACTCCTTCTCAGGGCCCTCCGCCTTCTGCTGTTGCTGCTGCCGCCTGTCAGTACTCCATTCACTAATTATGCAATAATTACAAAAATTTTTTTTTATATCTGAATAAATCAGAACAGCTCAACTCTAATAAAAAATATATATATACACACATATTATATATATATGTCTAGGTCATATTTTTATATATTTTGTTTTTTGTTTTTGCTCAGACCCTATCTCCAAACTGGGGTTTGGTTCATACAGTGTACACCAGCCTACATGAATTAATCATATGCATACAGATTATTTAGAAATCATATTATTTTTGCATCACTATACTATAGAACCAATATGTACCAAACTATTTGTTAATAAACATTTCAACACATATCCATTTTCATACTAACTTGTATTGACTCACTGTACAAACCTCATACCGATCAGAGACTAAGTCCGCCCAGTGCTGAAACATTGTATGTTCTTGCATTAGGGTTTCTATTTTACAAACTGATCTACATCATCAAGAAGAAGGAAAGAAAGGGATTAAAGTTTTTACAAATAGGGCCTAAAACCTAATATCTGCTTTAGGTCCGGAGTTTAAATGGCTTTGAGGGAGTAAATCCACTTACTTTCTTTTTGCTTAATCAATTTCTCCCAATCTACACCACTCGTATTTTTATCAACTTTCTCCAAGGCTAAAAATATGATCTCCTCGATATTGAAATTATGGTCCCTACCCATGTGGAGACTTAAGGGAGTTATAATCTTACCATTTTTGATGGCATATATATGCTTGTAAATACGTTTTCTAAACTCCCTTCTCGTCTTCCCCACATAGAAGCCTCCACAATTACAAAAGGTCAGATATATGATGCCGTTGGTTTTACAATTTACCACTTGCTTGAGTTTGGGAATTTTTTTAATAGGTGCTTCAAAAAGATCATGTTTGATATGGATCCATCTGCACTGTGTACATCCACCACAAGGATACGTACCCTCTTTATCATCATTGTCTTGACTTCCTATTTCTTTGGAAGGGACTACACACTAATTTATCCCTTAAGGAAGGTAACTTCCTAAAGGTCAATTTTGGGTAAGTACCTACTTGTTTTTTAATTTTAGGATCAGAGGTAAGTATGGGCCAAAACTGGCTACATATATTTCTTACTAAGTGATGTTGTGCAGAGTACCAGGTGATAATTCCTAAATCAGTCTTTTCTTGTTTTTTCCTTTGGAAATTGAATTTGTAATCTATCTTTTCATTTGACCCTATTGTAAGCCTTCCTTAGGGTGGTTCTCTTATATCCTCTCTGTCAGCCTTTTTTGGAGGTCCTTAGCTGCTATCTCAAAGTCCTCCTCTTTAGAACAGTTCCTTCTTAATCTCAGATATTGAGAATAAGGTATACTGTTCTTTAGCGATTTGGGATGCACACTCTTAGCGGATAATATTGTGTTTCCCGCAGTAGGCTTGCGATAACTTGGTTTCCAGAGCCAAATCAGAGTTAATAACAATTTCTATATCAGGAAATGATATTGATAATTTGCTATACTGTAATGTAAAACTTAGATTGTAGGTAATATTCTGGAATATTTCAAAAAATTCCAACAATAATTTTTCAGACCAATGCCAGATAATAGGCACATTATCTATGTACCTCCCCCACAATAAAATAAGGCAGAGGTATATAGAGAGGGCCTCATTCGGCATTAGTTCTCTTTCCCAACTCCCAGGTACAGGTTGGCATAGGTTGGGGCACAGCATTTCCCCATTGAAACACCCTATACCTAGAGGTAGGTATTATCATCGAGCGTGAATATGTTTTGAGTAAGTATATATTCGAGAAGCGCTACAACAAAATCATTTTTGCTCCAAACAAAAGGTCGTAAGTAAATATCTACTAGTTGACTATCTTGTGAAGAAATGCTAATAATCCCAGAAACTATTGGACGTCCCAAAGGGTTTTTCAAACTCTCATGTATTTTCGGGATTGCATAAAACGTAGGTGTTTTAGAGTATTTAATATTATTTAAATAGTTAAAGACATCACTGTCAATTGTTTCATTATTCATGGCTTTACCTGTTATATAAAAGTATGTAATATAGGATTTTGTCTGAAATCGGGGTAGCTTGTTGATGTACAATCAATTTTGAATATTGCTTGTTTTCCCTCCTCTTCTCCAGAGGGATTTGTTGCTGTCTTAAGGGAATCGTCAATATTCCCTTCCTCGCATAATTCCATTAAACTTTTGAAGGTTCTGAACTCTTCATTGTAGTAATTTTCATGAATTTGTCTCACCTGTTCATCAATGATTGATTCTTTATCGAACAATACTTTATAAAATGATCTCTTGCAAACAAATGTGAATCCTTGCTAAACTCAAATTTATCAAAACAATTTAAGGGACAGAATCCTTACCGTAACTTTAGAATCTCTTCTTCCTGAATGGATAATTCATACTTGGATAAATTGATCACACTTAATTGGGATTGTTGGGAGGAATTTTGTACACAAAGTTTTTCATTGAACCTGGTATCATTGGGCCTTGTGGCGGGAGACTGGCTGGCTTGCCTAAAAAAGGTGCTTTGTGGTGTGCTTGTGCTCCGTGCATGTTAGATCCTGTTGATGAAGATGCTCCATGTCTTGAAATAACATTTGGAGCATTAGTAGTGTCTGATGTGACATCAGTGCTAGAGTGATGTATTGATTCAACCAAATCATTGGATCGTGAAGTAGAGATGGTAATATCTTTGATTTTACCATCATGTGTTTTTAGATTATTGTGGTTTTTACTAAATGTATAACTCCAGATGGCAATGAATAGTATAAGTAAAAATCAAACCTCAAGTAGGAATAAATGTTATCAGTAGGTGGCGCTATGGTCTTTAAATAGACCAGGATTGAAATGCATCATTGCTGTTGATAAGAAGCATTTAGGAGAATGGTAGGTTGATCTGATATATTTGGGTCTGCTGATTTGATTAGTAATTCTGGCTGGGCGTGCGCAGGTGAAATAGAGGACAAGTGTGTACGTGCATTGGGGTGGTAGTAACCAGTGGGCAGATGAAGCAGAAAGTACCGTATTTTTTGCCGTATAAGATGCACTTTTTCTTCCCCAAAACTGGGGGGGAAAAGTTGGTGCGTCCTATACGACAAATGTGTTATAAAATAATTAAAATAAGATACTCACCCGATACCCGATCCTGCGTGTGTCTCCTGTCCTCTCTGGCAGCAGCGTGTGTCTCCTCCTGGCTGCAGTGCAGAGCGAAAGAAGCCGGCACAGCGCCCCCTGCTGTTCCCTGTCCTAACTGCCGTACAGTGGAAAAAAAGCACAGGGTGATCAGAAGGGGAATTTGAATGACACAGAGCGATCAGAAAGGGAATTTGAAAGGCACAGAGTGATCAGAAAGGGAATTTGAATGGCACATGAGTGATCAGAAGGGGAATACCGGTATGAATGGCACATGAGTGATCATAAGGGGAATAATCTTTCAGAATCTTTTAGATTTTCCTCCTTTAAAATTGGGTGCGTCTTATATTCTGGAGCGTCTTATACGGCGAAAAATACGGTAACTCCTTTATTGGAAATGCAGAAAAAACACATGGACTGCCTCCTACTCAATTGGGGAAGCAGGCACAGCATGGTTTTGCTGGTAAATGTTATGGCTGATTCATCCGGAAGAACAAAATTGGAGTATATCTGTATACTATCTGTATACTAACTCCAAAGCTGACGAATCCCTCCCTTCACCTACTAGGACTATTGTTATGCAGATTGGAGACCATAAGGGAGGAGGCAAAATAGGTAAAAGGATGTGCATAGTAAGTGTCATTATACAATACCAGTCTTTGTGGTTTTCTTAGCATTTGGCAGCTCTTGGTATATATGTGGTCATTATGGTAATGGAACAATACAATGCTATATCTCCTGCACAATGCAGTGTATTGTTATCAAATAAAGGGTTAATGGTCTTAAAGAGCCTTACCACAGTGAAATCATTAAACCCAAAGGAAAAGGGAATATAAGACACAGGTGCACTAGGTGAATCATGAGACAGTTTTGAATCAAATTAATGGTGAAGAAATTTGTAACTCCTGTAGAATTAATACACTTGGATTAACCCATTAGGATCTCCTGTACATTTATTTATATAAATATATAAATATATATATATATATATATATACATATATATATACACATCTTTATTGCATATTAGCAGATTGGATTATATCATTGCCCTATTGCCACAGTTGTTGCCCTGCACCTCTAAACGACTTTTTAAGAGAGGGTTGCTGAAAATATAAACACCAGTTACATTATGATATATGATCACCCATGTTATGTAATGTTTGTTCTATATATTATAAATGTTTCTATAATGTAATGTAAGCATACTAATGAGAATGTATATTTCCATGATTATGGACTCTCTCTCCTATCTCCTGAAGAAGCGCGTAGAGATTAATTCAGAACAGATTCAGAAACCAGAGATATGTGATTATGTTTTTTTACTGTATTTTATGTAATTTGAATATTTTCTGTTTTTAATGTAAATAATAATAAAACTTTGTTATTTTTCTAATAGATATGGATATTGGCCTGAAATATCCCCTTATTGGTGGCCTTCACCGTACATTTTTCATTAATGACCAAATCACTAAGCAAAGAATCGTCAAGGAAGGCCGGGGTCAGGGCAGGCAGCAATCAAGAGAGGTCAGTTCACAAGCAAGGGGTTAAATGCCAGGGATACAGGAAATAAACACCAGTGACACAGGGGCCATTGTAGACACAGGGAACACAGGATACACTGGAAGCAACAGGAGCCAAAAGTGACACAGCAATATCCTCAGACAGAGAGGAACACTGGAACAGCACAAGGGAATAGGCTGCAAACAACAGACTAGGCAACAAGGGGTTAAAGCAGGAGCTGGACAGGGGAAACACTGAATCAAGCAACAGGTGTACAGGAACTAGCTCAGAAGGTAGGGGCACTAGTGGAGACACATTGCAGGAACACTGAGTACTGTCTGAGCTAGCTAAATGGTCAGGGATGATTTAGAGGCTAGTTTCTGATTGTGGGTGGGTTGGACATAACTGATAAAGCTTGGTAGCTTTGGCACACCCAGAGTCAGAACTGTCTGCATGGCCAAGAGAGAGATGCCTGAGCTTTAGTGAGGAAGAGGTTAAGTGTGACACATCCGCTTCACTGTAGTGTCAAGTGCCGCTTGTAATATCCCTTAGAACCAATCCAAAATTCACTCTGTATCAGGAGTAAGCTGCTGTAGAGACTGGGAGGGGGAGCTCCTTATAAAAAGATCAGCTCGCTTGATCCTTCTCCTGCATGTTGACTTGCTAAAGGGATGGAGGATGCCATCTTTCCAGTTGCGTGGGCTGCGGCTGCCTTCGCTGCAAGCTGGGATTGTCAGCAACTGTTGCGGGATGTCATCAGGATGTGGGATGTCATCAGGGATGATCTGCCATTAATCTGGAGGGGAGAGTCAGGCTTTTTTTTCCCGGTGTGTTGTTACATTGGTTCAGCCATTCGCAAGAGGGCAGCAGAAGGAGAGCGCTTTCCTCAAGTAACCTTTCTGATCCCAAGTGCTGACCCTGCTGACAGCTAGGCTGTGACGGCAGCCTTGCTTTTGTCACAGACATGGAGCAGTAGAGGAGAGCAGCACTTATATGAGGAACCTAAACACCCATTGCTGAAATACAGCCTAATAGACACTTAATACATTGCTGGAATGTACGTAACTACTAGTAAAAAAATAAAAAGATATTTAAAAAAAACTTTTGTGTGTGTTGTTTTTTTTTTTAATCTTTTTGTTAGTTTTGTTTTTAATGAGAATGAGAATGAGTAAGGGATATTACGTACCCTAGACTAGCAAGGGATACTATGTACCGTAGCCTAGCTACGAACCATTGAGCCGCCCAACATTTTCATATGGACGGCTTAATAGGGCTGATGACAGAAAAGGGCGGAAGTGGCTTCTCTACTGAAACTAGACATGGGCACCATCACTACACGTCCGCACTACTTTTACCTGAAGCCAACTAGCCAGCCTATAAGGGTAGGAATTTTTCATTCCCAGCCCTTATCTTAGACACTTGCAACACCTCCGTCTGCAGAAACTCTCCAAATCTTGCTACATTGTGAAAGTACTTGGAAATTTTGTAAACAATTTACCATCCTATTCTCTCCTGGCATGGAAGTTTATTATTATTATTTCTTTTTAATCATTAACAAGTACTATGAGGTTCCAAGAACATTTTCTTTATACTTTAACTATAAGGGGAATTTCCCCCTTATTATCAGCTTCATTCTTTAATTGCTAAATATAAATCACCTGTGCAACCTCTGCTATAATTATTTTTGAAAACCACAAATTAGGAATAATTTTAGAAATTTTGACATTCCCTTATCGTTTTACTGTCTCACAATGCAAGTTCAGTTTTGAATAATTTCTAGCAATCATCCCTATTTACCTCTGTCACTTTTGGCGAGTGCTATGAGAAAAACGTTTTCACCCACAGGATGACATCATATGATAATTCCTGAATAAGTAAGTAAGATCATTTATTTATTACCTAACCTTATTCACAACAAATAACATAACCTTATTCACAACATAAGTACAAACCTCAAATAAATCACTGTACCAAAGGAAAAATGTAATACAATTATTGAGCAATGCAATGTCATAGTAGCCATACCATACCTATAAAATCCATCCATCCAATCCACAAGGTCTATTTTGACAGTTTCTATCTGTAAATATAGACTGATTTTTATAATATTTTTAACTAGTCAATCCAGTTATAACCATTAGGAGTTTCAGAAACAAGTTGTGTGCACTATAACTATATTTTTATGTTACTACATGCGTAATGTTTTGAATATTTTAAAGGTATTTATCAACTAATGCACTGTTTCACAATGCATATTTGGTAAAGTCTTGTATTAACATACAATACGTGTGTTACCTCTATGTACAGTCATGTAACGCTACTCGCAGATCTCCTGAGGAAGCTGACAGGCAAAACGTGTCGGGGTACAAGACAATATCTTTTTAGCGATTTTTTTTTTTTTTGGGGGGGCTCATTTAGGGATACTTAGTCTAGCAATCAGGTCCTTTATCCCACCTCATTTATCTGGGGTGGACCTATCAAAATGATGTACTTCATATACCACTAAATTTAATGTGTTTTATATGATGTATAATATAATTCACTCAATACACTTTGGTTTGCCTAAAAGACCCCAGATCTCACTCTTTTTGTTTATGTGCTTTATCAAGTCTACTTGGGGTTTTAAAAACTGATGAACATTACACTTGCAAGAGAATACATAGATCCCTCTATGCCAGTCAGTGTAAATAGTATTCTGACAGTAAAAATGCTTAAGTGAACCCAATCTATTTGAAGAATTTTACACATTTTGGATGGGCAAATTTGAAGGGCAAAATATAAGCAAAGGAAGCTGGAGCAATAGGGAAAAGTGAACCTGTCAGGAAAAATTAATAACATGAACAAAAATATGATCGAATCCCAGGCAAAAATCTTATAAATACACCCTATGTATGTTCATAATTATTTTGTTGTTTTTTATGGAAAAGTGGGAAAGAGAGCCGACGTGCACCATCAAAAACACTCCTATTCTATTCACCATTAGATCACTAATGCTAAATTCCTTGTTTATCTGGTAGAAGAAAAACTCCTAGTAAAAACAATTAGTAAGTAGTACCTCTTGCCACTGATCCATGGTTAAATGCTTGTGCTAGGGCAGAAAGGGATCAGACTTAGACATGTCTTTAGTTGTATAACAGGAATGTTCAAGGTTTTGAGAAAGACTTCAAGACCTTGAGGAGAATTATAGATTATCATCTTAACGAAATGAAAACATGAAATTTTAACAAAAAAAAAAAAATCTGGGTTTTTTGGCAAATCAGATATAATGTACGTATAATAATGGAAAATAGTCAAATGTTTTATGTACAATCAATTAATATATGGTCCATAACCCATTAACAGTCATGGGATATAGGATTTGTCCTAGGGTAAACCTATGAAACACCCCTGTTAGGGGGTAAAGTGTGGACAGTAGAAGAAGAAGTTTTGTCTCAATTTCCTACGTGTTTCACCAAAAGGGTTCCTTAGGGGTATGCTGTGACCATTGGTGTACTAAACAATAAATAATTATTATTTCTTGTATAATCAAACAGCCCTTTTACAGATGATACTATCAACAACACATCTTTGTAAGTTTGACTCCAAAAGACATAATAAATTTTAAAAAATGTCATACAGCTATTTGAAACATTGGCATATTTAATAAATATTTTTATCAAGCAAAGCTTGTTGAATATTAGAAATTAGAGAATGGTACACACCAATAGCAGACATGGTGTTGGAACTAAAAATGGGTCTAAAAATGAATTTCATTTCAAAGTGTGGGATGCATATATTGCGAATACTATTGACAAACCTAATAAGGACTACCTTCATATCAAACACCCATTGATCCCTACATTTAAAGCACTCCCTAAAGTCCACAAAAACTTAAATGACCCCACAGTCCACCCCATTATTTTGGGCATCAGCTCGATTTCAGTGCACGCCAGCGAACTAGTGGATTCCTTCCTACAACCAATCATCACAAAAATACCTTCAAATCTTAAGGAAACCATTGAACTTTGAAAAATTACAAATCATATGAAAGTTTCTCTAAATACTTTTCTGGTGACAACTGACATTGAGGAGTCACATAGCAGTATCCCTCTTGACAAGGGATTACAGACGATTTCAACATGCTTAAACAACACATGGCAAACGGTAAACATTTTTATGTTTGATAAAACCACCACAGGTATCAATGGGAACTAAATGGGCCCTATTCCACACAAATTTTTATTTGGGAAAGACAATTTTCCCTAACAATCATACTTGGAAATATTGCCACCATATTCTCTCATGATGGGGATACATAGATGGCATGCTACTTTTTTGGACAGGCCCCCTTGAGCTTTTATACGAGATTTTTTTGTTTAAAAACAAAAAAAAAAACAATACCTTTAACTAGAGATGAGAGAATTTCTCGAAAATTCAATTCGGCCGGTTCGGCGAATTTTCCGAAAAGATTTGCTTTGATCCGAATTTATTTGCGGTGAATCACGTTAAAAAGGGCTATTTCCGGGCTGCAGGGAGCCTTGATAGTGGTGTAGAACACTGTGCCTTGCAGTAACACGCATAGGGAGTTTGCTGTGGTAGTGAATTAATGTGAGTCAGTATGACATGCAGATAACAGGCGTCGCTATTAGAATCACTGCACACTTAACTTATTTGGGCAGTCACGGGGCCAAAATGACTCAAGTATGAACTCAGCCTTACAGGTCCATGTTAGCGTAAAGAAGAAGCGCACTCCTTTTACACGCGCGTCAGCTGATTCCACATGGATCTCTACAGAACCTGTTCTATTAACCGCTTACACAAGTAGAGCCACCCCGACAGAGCAGAGAGGGTGACTGAGGTGG
>NC_092861.1:103560750-103563810 GCF_032062135.1 Pyxicephalus adspersus
CAGAATAAAATACAACATATCACAACATTTACAACACTCCGCACACAAACACTTCTAGAACAAAATCAAAGTCCCACCATTCTTGACTGTAATAAAGAAACAATAAAATCAGAATGTTTTCCTGTAACAGAATTCAGAGATTCACATTTTTCCACAATTCAGCATTTTTTCTGCATTTCCTGATTTCTAATGATTTGATCCATCTGAGCTCAGACATAATGAAATATATGACCTTCCCAGGAACAAACAATTCATTGCACATGGCCACCCTGGTCCTTGCATGCCAGTGATAATATTTCACCACAGATATTATGATATAAATTGTTTCTTGGTTTACATTGGTAATTGTCTAGGGGACCCCATACACCTTATCCGAGTAACTCAAAAGTTTCAGCCTCTGAATTTTAAGCCTTCCCGCCACTCCTTCCCAAACCTGAGAACTCCCCGCACAATCCACCATGAAATGCTCCATTAACTCTTCTTGGGGACAACCTAAAGGACAATTCCTATCAGCTGCAAATTATACATTTCCCCTAACAAACATTTTACTGTGCAAGGACAACCAGGTGACATCAAACACCTTTGCAGGTAATCTATGGCCATTCAGATATTTCAAACTTTCCTGCAGAGCCGATGTGACACAGTCTCTGAGTGCCAGCGGAGAGCAGAAGAAGGACCTGCAGATACTATGGTAGAGCTGTTTCTGGTGCTGTTCTCCAGGTATGACTTCTCTATTCCCCATTTCCTCAGGGATTTCAGACCTGAGCGCAGGTATAGTGGAAGGTGACAATGAGACCATCTCCCCCTCTTTAGTGTATTTTCGCTTAACCAGCATTCTGCAAGGGGCTCTATCCAGGCTCTGACGCTGCTTACCCACATGGGACGGACATTGGTATTCAGGCTTCCAAAATTCACTTTCAGGAACAAGGAGTCAAAAAATAGCCCCAGATTCAGCATGCCCAAACCCCCTTTTCTTCTCTGCAAGTAAGTCATTCCTCTTTTTATTGGGTTTAACCTATTCCCCAACAAGAGCTGGAAAAACAAACTACACAGCCTAGCAGATGGGCTATCAGGCAATGGGAAGACCAAAGACACATAGAGAAATACAGGGACCAGGTAGGTCTTTAACATTGCCACCCTTTCTCTATAGGTCATCTTGAAATGTTTCCAACGTTGAACTTTTACATTCCCAGCTTCTATTTTCTCCTCCCAGTTTAATCTAGCATTGTCTTCTCTACTAAATGTAACCCCTAAGATCTTGATTTGAGTTGAGGCTATCATGAACTGTGCCAGATGAAAGCAAGGATCACTGGTCATCCTTTCACTATCTAAATCCTTTTTTTGGAATAAGACAGCAGAGTATGTTTTTACAACTTCTAGGATTCCTGCATGGGAGTCCTGTAAAGCCCCATGGGAATCCATGAGACCAGTTATCAGTTTCTTCTCCACTCTATCCCTGCAATTCTCAAAGGGATCTGGTGTTCCCGAGGTCCCGTAATCTCTTTCAAACTTTAAGGAGTTGTATCTGCTGTACTGATATTGCTTGATTTTAGATTTTAACTGGGTTATCTTTTCCCCTGCCACCACCCCAAAAGGGACTCCAACTCTTTCCGTAATCCCAGGTAGTGCCTATATTTACTTTTTCCCCTATTGGCTGATAACCTCTTTGTTAGAGTAGTGATGTCCTCTTTGACATCTTCCCACCAATCTGCATTACATTCATGGAAGTCTTGCCTATCCATCTCTCTCTGCAGGAGACTTTCTACTTCTTCCTGTACAAGCTGCTCCTCTAAAAGGCTGGAGTTCAGTCTCCAGAGTCCCCTACCCATGTCCGGGCGCTTACCAACCCCCAAACAAAAATAAAGCGCAACATGATCAGAATAAGGCACTAACTTCTCATTCCTATCTGTGACAGTTTCTGTACAACTAACCAGGGCTAGGTCAATTCTACTCCTCCATTCACCCGAGAAATAAGTGAAACCTGGCGTCCTTCCACCATAGGTGAACACATCATATAACCCGGTCTGGGAGATGATGTGGCTGAGGACACTGGCATCTCCACGCCCTGTTCTTCCTGAGGACCTGTCACTTGTACTAAGGGCCACATTAAAATCCCCAGCCAAGATGACTGGAATGGAAGAGAACAGATAGGGTTTTACATCATTGAATAGACTGACTCTTTCTGAAATGACTTGTGCTCCATAAATATTAATGAACCGGAGTCTTCTCCCACCTCTAACATCAGACATCTACCCATTGATATTTCTGTCAACCTATGGATTAATACATCCCTTGTATTAAAAAGAATGGCAACCCCTGCATAAGGCTCAGCAGCCAGGGACCAAAACGAGGGTCCGGTCTGCCACTCGGCCTCCGCATCACGTAATGACTTCACCGAGGACAGGCGAGTCTCCTGCAAAAGAACACATCTGCATCCAGGTATCTCAGGTGTTCATATACTGCATGCCTACTTCTTTTAATTTTTATACTGTTCACATTACTGGAAACAATACTTAAAGAGAGCACTGTGCTGGGCCGGTACTGCCCCGCCATCACCTCTCTGTGGGGTGGACTGACTCCGAGTCACCCTCTGAACCCCCTGTGGGGTGGGCAAAGCTTTCTGTGCTACCCAACCACTGCTCTGACCCGACTGCACTAACTGCTTCATTACTGGGCTTCCCTTGACACAACTTCCCATCTGCTGTACAGGTTTATCCAATTCATGTTCATGTTTCATACTGTTCTTCACATGACAAACATCTTTATCAGACATTTCATATCTTTCAATATCTTCATATCTTATCAATACCTGGAGAATCTGTTGTATGGAATCCATCATCTGCATCATGTTTAGGCCGAGAAGCCTGGGGCTTTCCTGGGGAACTTCCCCACCCACGGCAACCCAACCCTGGGCTAGAGCCAGACAATCAGAGTGAGAGGAGCACAGACCAGCCTGCAGCTGCTTCCTCAGAAGCCACACCCACAATGACAGAGTCTGGAGGTGGCGGCAGCATCAGGAGGATACCACAGAGTGGCATGGTGACATGGTGTGGAGATGGC
>NC_092861.1:103569480-103576537 GCF_032062135.1 Pyxicephalus adspersus
AATTTTTTATCACAATGAGGTTTCTACTAGCGACTGCACACGTCTCTCCCTGCACTCAGAACTCTGTAAAATGTCTTAATCCAAGATGGCTGAGGCTATTTAAAGGGGTCTGACATCACAGGGCTGGCTGGCTGCTGATTAGCTGCATGCATGGCATTATGGGTCATCCCGCCTTCCCAGAGTTCCCTGCCCCCTGTCCTCACACGTTTGGCCACCATTTTAGAAAAAATTGCGGTTCGTTTCAACGAATCGCGAGGAAATTCGGATTCGTTGTCAATCAAATTTTTTATGAAATTCGGATCGAATTCCACTTCGTCAGCATCGATTTGCTCATCTCTAGTGGGAATGCCCACTTATTTTTCAGTTTTGGGAGTCAGTAATTCACTTTTTAATAGGTGTACTGTGTCCTCGGTCCCGATTATTCCCAAAGTAACACTTCTTTCAATGATTCTGGGCTCCTACGTCATTTTCTCACGGCTCCTAGGGCCTTGATCCTGCGATCTTGGAAACAAGTAGGGGGTTCCTTCCATAAGAGATTGGGTTTAAGAACTCGAGAAAATACGTCATATGGAAATGCTAGTGGCAGAGGATAATGACCACACACAACAATGTGAGCTGACATGGTCCTCATGGGACTGGTTACACTTAGCAATTACCCACTTCCCCCCTCCCCCACTCTAGGGCTATTTTGTTGTTTGTTGATTGTTATATTTCTGCCTATGATTGTTAATAATTATCAATGTCAATTAGGGGTCCAAACTATAAGAGGCTCCAATGTATATATTCACGAGTTGGCGATATCCTTCGCTATTGTTAAATTTACTGTTGGGTGTGTTTATAATTTTTTAGCTTTTTATTAATATTGAGGGGCAACACAATATGTACTATAGGCGCCAGGTTCTGGGCCTGTAATTGGTTTTATCTCAAGATGTTTGTTGGATCCTGATGCTATATTGCAAATTATGTTTTTTTACATACGATTGTTACATGTATTTTTGTGATATGTGGGAATTTTATGTATTCTATGTACTATCATGGAATTTGGGATTGGTCATAATCCCAAATTATTGAGTACTTTAACATCTGTAAACACACACTATCCTGCATTAACGTAACACACTACTATAAAAGTATGTCCAGCAAGTAAGCACTATATGATCTAATTATTTTTACCAAGGAACTACTCTAACAGCCTACCAATGCCAGAGTACCCAAATCTTACCTTAAATCTTAATTTAAGTTGTTTGTGCACATAATCCACTTCAAAAATACAAATACTTTATACACTGACACTCTTGTATCTTATAACAAGTGTTGAAATATGGTATATTCTAATTGTGAACCTTTTGAGACATTTCCTTTATATCTTGAAATTGTTTTCAACCCTGAATGTTCCAAATAGGAGTTTCTTAATGTGCTGATGTGTTGTGATAATGTTAAATGTGACAGTATGCTTCTATACTTTAATAAGAAAACAAGGCATTAACATAAAAATCATTGACACCTTGACACTAACAATGATTACCAGGAAGGTGTTCCTTAATGCCTATTTTGGTATTGAAGTATGTTGACTTTTTATTCTATACCGATGATTAACTTATTTTTCTTGTGTCTATACAATTCTGGTTCTGTTTAGTATTAGTCTCCTAAAACATCCCTTGAAGAAGTCAATGAGGAAAACGTATTAGAAAATCATTAAGGGTCAAAAAACACACAAGGACTTAGTTCAATATTGTATTTTGTTGTATTTTTTATTGTTCTTTGTATAGCACAGGCGGACAGGAGTCCACGTTTTCACCAATAAATAAAACACTTTGTCTTGAATGTTGCCTTTAAAAAGCCACTCTTTATTCCTATTCTTTATCCATATTGAGTACACAGTCTAGGCTTGGCAATCTAACGCTTATCTTACTTCCCTGGATATAATAACCCTTTAGATTCTTACACATATCCATGAACAATAAGAACAAATATATAACAATTAAGTATTCCAAAAAAAACACAGAAAAGTGGTAATCAATCAAAATCCTCAATGCAATAGGTATGGTGAAAGGCGAGAAAAATGTGAGAAAGAGGAGGCTGAGCTGCAAGTGTGCGACTGATGTCAGGGTAGGGCAGTTTTAAACAATGGAGCTGTCACAGCCCTGTCCAGTATAATTCAGCTCTTCCACGTAGGACAGCAGGGATTCCAGTGACCAGCTGGGCAGCCAGTTAGTATCCACCATGCTACATACATATGTATACAAATCAAGATCTCAAAACCTTTTAATAAATACCACAGGGAAGGGTGTGTAAGGGGGTTATAAGGGTTTATATGATGGCTCTCAAGCAGTACTTTACTATTAGTACTTGATTATTTATATATGCCCTCCATGGTAGGTAATTTTTATTTTGCTTTTTAGCAGTTTGGGAATACGTCCTCCTTTTGAAGCTGGTTTTTTTTTGGACTTCTCAGTCTTGGATTCCTATATTTGAGACACCTCTTGGCTCTCTTGACTTCTATCTCGTCTCACTGCTATTCCACTGTGAGATATCCAACAATATCCAATTTTAAAATAGAAGGGAACATTTCAAATAAGAAAAATACCTGGTTTTATCTTACTTTGAGTCTGTTTTGCCTTTCCAGTATGTTTGTAAGTACCTAATATATGTACAATTACCTAATGATTTTTTTCTCCAAATACCTCACTGGTTGAAATCTTTGTGCATTTTTTATTTTTAGGTAATTCTCTGCTCCCTCAAGGAAATCTATTATTATAAACCAGGGCCTTGGGACCTGTGTCATTTACTTACTTTGATTTGCAATGTCCATGGCAATTCTGTGAGCGTAATTGATATTTCTTATATAAATATGTCATGTTGGTTTTAATCACTCAAACTGTAAAAATATGATCTAGCTTTAACTTTATGGTACAAATATAAACACATTTCTTTCTAAGAATACCTAATACCTTTAGCCTTAACTAATCAACCTGCAATGTTAGGTGTGGCAGAAAGTCTTCCAAAAAATTCCTTGTTGAGATAGTTGAAAAGTACATGGCAGATAAATAGTTATTAGCTTCCAAGATGAAAAGAACTTGTCTCTACATGCCAGTAAAAATACTGTTTATTTTGAGAAAGTTCATTACATAACTTTTAAAATGTAGCCTAAAGGAATCCAATAAAGCATACAGAAGGCCAACCAGCATCCCCCATGTCCCATGGGACAGGCACCATCCATTGTTGAATGTACAATTAAAGAATAATGCCCACGGCAATAGGAGGCCATGCAATGTGTCACCCTCTGCACTCTTTGCATAGTTATCTTGTGCTGCACTCTCGAAATTATGTGAGAAGATCTTTGAATATACTGCATCATCAAACATGTTCTGATGAAAACTTTACTAGATAAAGTTAGCATGGTTACTCTGGTCCAGGATATCATGATCAATGAGACTGGACTGTTAACAAAATCCTCTAGCTGAGCTACATCTATGGACATATGAAGACTTACCCAATGGCACCAGTATCCATGTCCAACATCTGCCGGACTATTGAACTGGAGATTGGACACTTTCCCTGGTTCTGGGAATAGTGTGAAACTTGGGGAAGAAGGAGTCTGACCAGATAATCAGTCCTCTGAAAGACAGAGGGCTATTTTTTGATATGCCATTACTGTTAAACAGTTGGTGTCTCTCATCTATTAATAATTTAGTCCTTGACCTGGCACATAAATATGTGTTGAAGGGATATCTGCAGTTTAAGAAACTGTAACTGTAAATACTGTACTAATAGACCGAGCATGTTGTCAAGGTGTCAAGTTATAATGGAGGGCTGTGGGGTTAGGACTATTCCTCTAGCAAATGTTTCCAAAATGTTATCAATGTAAGATGGTGGAAGGGCAACATAGATCACCTAGGATGTTGACTGGGGTGAGTTCCAGGGAGGATTGATAAGGCTGGTCTCTCTTTAAGAGTCTGATTAGAAGGTTCCTCTGTTGGGCCACCTCCTAGATTGGCTTATTATAAAATGTTGGGAATACTCACATGAGGTGGCTGTGTCTGTGCTGGATGTTTAGGAAGATTGAACAGACTCCTGTTGCTCCTTGCATAGAGCTTTAGGAAGACTCATTAAAGCAAATTATTTCTTGCACTTGCGACGCCGTGCCCGTACTGCACACCATGCGACATATAATACGTATTTAATTTTTAGGGATTTTTTGTACCCAATTGGAGACATTTCTGTTTGCTGCTGATTGTTCACAAAATCCCTCAAAGAGACTGCTTTGTCTGGTGCCTTCTTGCCCTAAAGATACTCTCTGGCAATCCCCCTGTCACAGGACAAACAATCAAAACAGAAAAAAACCAAAGATATTTATGTTTATGCCATTATTCTTTAATTATGACTTACAGAGGCGTATGTTTACGTTACATGTGTTTATGATATGTGAATAGAAGCAGATCATTAATATGTACAGAATTGGTTATTTCCCAAATTACCGAATCTTATATGATTGAAAGCAGGGCATGTCTCCAGTAGACTACTGATCGATGATTTCCCATCAGATGTTCATTGCTAGACTGATGAACTAAAAAAGGAAAGAAACAGAACATTTGTATTTTAACTTTTTTTTTTTGTCATTGTTGTTATATATATATATATATATATATATTTACATATATATATTACTCTAACTAAAATTAATCTTGGTTATCTGTTTATAAATGCATTACCACTGCAGGAACAGTATCAAGATGTATCAAGTGCTTTTAAAGTAAACCTTCTCTTTTAAACTGAGACAAGTGGGTTTGTGTAGAACATACTAATGAGAAGAGGGGTGAGAAAAGGATATCAAGCATTTATTGTAAAAAAAAAAATAATTAAAACATAATTTAAATAAAAAAATTAAATGTAGATGATTAGATGTAAGCATGAGCCGTAAGAGTAGGGTCATTTGTTTTTCAACTGCATTTTTCATGCAGTTTTTAATTACACCTCAGTGACAGCCTGCAAAGACTATTATCTTGGGTAGGTGCAGCCACATATTTGTATTGAACTAACAGCACAGCTTTCCAATTTCAGCTTTAGCAAGGGGTGGGCTAGCACATTGTGCAAAATGGATTCCAAGAAATTCTCTGTCCTGTTTACTCCTGCGTAAGAAACTAGGTACTTGAAATACAATTGTCATGCTATCATAAGCTTTAGGTGACATAAAAACAGAATTCTCACCTAAACCTGTATCCTTAAATAAATATCCACATCAATCCGAACCTCTTCCTTACAACCAGACAAAAAAAAAACACTTGGGCCAAACATTTTAATTTTTACTTGGAAAAGCAGACCTAGGACCCTATTGGAAAACAAACTAATCCAGTCACTTCCCAAAATTAAATTTCCCACACTGACCAGTTTTGTAATATACATATGTGGGATGATTGGTATGATTCTGTAGCAAATTCCAAAACTATTGGGTTAATGCAATAGGAAGCCTTGCAATAGCAGGTTTAACTTTGCCTTTACAGTTACATAGTTACTTTAAAGCCTTATTACCCAGTTATATTCTGTGCTTCTAGAAAAGCAACCAGCTTTTTCTTAAAGCAATCTATAGTAGTTGCTGAAACTACTTCCTGAGGGAGCCGATACCTCATTTTCACAGACCCTACAGTGAAGAATCCCTTCCTTATCCGGAGATTACACATCTTTTCCTCCAAATGCAAAGAGTTCTCTCTTGTTCTTTGTAATAATCTCAAAGTAAATAATGGGGAAGAGAGTCCTCTATATGGACTGTTTATATATTTATACAGGGTGATCCCACCTTAAACTTCTTTTCTCAAGGGAGAATAGATTCAGTTCAGCTAATCTCTCCTCATAGCTGAGCTCCTCCAATTCTTTTATTAGTTTAGTTGCCCTTCTCTGCACTCTCTCCAATTCCACAATGTCCTTTTTGTGAATTGGTGCCCAAAACTGGACTGCATATTCCAGATGTGGTTTGACTAATGCTTTGTACAAATTGACTTTTTTAAACCTATTGACCATAACTTCCATTTTAACTGTCCGTATAATGTATAGACTTAATTCCATTACATAGTTTGGTGTCATCTGCAAACACAGAAATGGTCCTTTTAGTCCCAAACTCTATATAATTTATAAAGATGTTAAACAGTAAAGGTCCCAACACTGAACCCTGAGGTACACCACTAATAACCTTAGACCATTCAGAGTATGAATCAATAATTACAACTCTCCAGATGCGGTCTTTAGGCCAGTTCTCTATCCATTTACAAATTGACTTTTTTAAACCTATTGACCATAACTTCAATTTTAACCGTCTGTATAATGTTAATAATATTTTCTAGCAGAAACCTCTCTATGTGGTTCTTTACCAAACTCTTTAGGACCTTTCCAACTATGGAAATTAAACTAACCAATCTGTAGTTTGGTAGACTTCTAGCATTGGTGAACAGGCTCTTTAAACCATTGCTGCTTTTACCATTATTGTTTGTCAAATTCTTTTGTTATTCAGTACAACACGTACTGGACAATCCAATGTTTGTTTGTAAAATGGGAAGCTCCTTACAATTATCCATAACCCCCCAACTATCCCCAATCCACCCTCCACTAGTGTCTGACTCCTGACTAACCTTTATTCCACCTTATTTACCTGTCCCACCCCCCTCTGTCCTAGTTTAAATATCCCTCCACCATTCCCCTAAATCTTTTCCCTAGCACAGCGGACGCCTTTTCATTTAGGTGCAAACCATCTCTGGCATACAGGTTGTACCCCAATGAAAAGTCATCCCAGTGCTCTAAGAACCCAAACCCTTCCCTATTAAACCAGAACTTAAGCTATGCGTTTAGCTGTTTAAGCTCCCTCTGCCTTTCCTGTGTTGCGCATGGCACAGGCAATATTCCAGAGAATATAACCTTGGAGGTCTTTTTCTTCAACTTAAAACCTAGTTCCTTAAACTGATTTTTCAGGATCCTCCATCTTTCATCTATATTGTCATTGGTTCCAACATGGACTAAGACAGCTGGGTCCTGTCCAACCCCTCCCGGTAATTTGTCCACTTGGTCCACC
>NC_092861.1:103576739-103631132 GCF_032062135.1 Pyxicephalus adspersus
TCCCAACCGCTACTAGAAGTGCTGCTCTCCCGGCTGTTATGGGTAGCAGTAACATCTAGAGTTGCCAGCATTCAGGTTTGCCACCTGCACATCTTTACATACCTTTGCAAACATGTTAGGGTGCTCAAACACAGGGCTGGCCTTCCTTTTCTGGGAGCCCCTACCACTCCCTCCAGTTACATTAACCCAACTCCCTACACGTTTGAGACCCCTCTCAAAGTGATCCGGTGATTTAAGTGTTGCAATGCACTTCTCCAGCTCTCCAATGCGAGATACTAGAAAGGCGACTTGCTCACAACTGTCACAGCGGTATTCACCTAGATGGTGTTGCTCCATTTGTGCATACATATGGCAGACTGTGCACTGAACCAAACCTTTCACCTTGCTACCACTCATTTTCCCATAAGTTGTTGGCAAAGTCAGTGAACCTTTGTTTTATGTTTTGTTTTCGATGTTGGGGGAATTTATTTTTCTGACTGTACTGTTTGTTTTTATTATTATGTAACCCACTGAAACCCCAATAAAAAAATTAGAGTGAAAAAAATATCAAGTTGCCCAATGGACAACTTAATAAGATCTGTCAACTGGTTTTGAAGGCTTTTTATGAGCTTTATGGTGCACTCTTTAACCAAACTTCAACCATGTTAGTGCTTAAACAATTTCACTTTTCACTTCACCAACAATAATAAAACTCATAGAGATAACCTGGAATAAGCCTTTACTGTTGATTTGATGTTATCAAACATCTCAAACCCAGTGGTGCACTAAGTTCTGTTTACTTTTTTAAACATTATTGTAAAAAAATTATGGGGGTTCTTAGCTCTTTTTTAATTCAATATATTTACTCAGACCAAGTAGGTTTCTTAAAACTCCATCAGGTGCTAGATCAAACATGTCATTTCTTTTGATAATTTCAATTTCCATTTCAAACTTAAATTTGAAATTGTTAATTTCAAAGAAGAGGGCATGCTTCTTTGAATAAATCTCTAAAAAGTGTTTACCAGTCTGTAAGGGTCTATCTGTTTTACTTCAGCTCTTCTTTTACTCACATTTTGTCAACTCTACATGGTGTTCCATTTGCCCACATCACACTGCAAAAGTACAGGTACTTTAATTCCGAAACAGGCAACGCAGGCAAAGACAGGGTGTCCCCTTGCCCTACTTTTTCTTTTTTGGATTGACCATTGAATCTTGAGCTATTGCTATCCAATGTAGATTTTACTGGTATATGATGTAGCCTTTTTAAACACAAAAATTGCACATTAGCAGCCTCAAGAGATTCACTACCTCTCAACTCTTCTTGACCAAATCAAGTTAAAATTGAACTGGTTAATGGAAAATGGTAATCTATCTTCCACCCCTAATAATAACCCTTGCTCTTCCATGAGCCATGAGACCTGGTGTTACAATACTATATCAAAAGAGGAATAGACTGCAGAGATCGAGACATAATCCTGCCCCTGTACAAAGCATTGGTCAGACCACATCTGGAATATGCAGTTTTTGGGCACCAGTTCACAAAAAGAACATTTTGGAATTGGAGAGAGTGCAGAGAAGGGCAACTAAACTAATAGAAGGAATGGAGGAGCTTAGCTTTGATGAGAAATTAGCTGAACTGAATCTATTCTCCCTTGAGAAGAGACGTTTAAGGGGGGATTGGATCACCCTGTGTAAATATATAAATGGTCCATATAGAGAACACTCTTCCCAATTATTCACTTTGAGATCATTACAAAGAACAAAAGAGCACTCAAGAAAAGAAGTTTAACCTCCCGATAAGGAAGAGATTGTTCACTGTAAGGTCTCACAAAATGTGGAATAGGCTCCCTCAGAAAGTAGTTAGCAACTACTTTAGATTGCTGGATGCTTTTCTAGAAGCACAGAATATAACTAGGTAATAAGGCTTTAAAGTCAAAATAACAATAACGGTTGATCCAGGGAACATCCGATTGCCTCATGGAATCAGGAAAGAATTGTTGAAGCAAATTGTACCCTGTTGAAGCAAATTGTACCAGGGTTTTTTGCCTTCCACTTGACCAACTATGTCTATAGGGTTTTACATCAGGAATATGTTTATTTCCCTAGTGGTTAAACTTGATGGACTTATGTCTTTTTTCTTTTCTTTATCCTAGTCTGATTCATTTTCTGATCTCAATATCCTTTTTGTGAAGGTGTATGATGCTCACTACATATTTTTGTATCTGATGTATTATGGTCAGCAGTCCTACTGTTCCTCAAACTGTACACTATTAAAGTAAACCCCCCTCACCTGCAGGTCTTCTTTAACAAGCTTGCAACAGGACAAGGGAGGGACATGCACAGGAGGAGTAGCCAGGAAAAGAAAATTACAGGTAATTATGACAGCAATGGGCGAGATTTATTAAAGCTCCCCTAAGACTGGAGAACGTAGACTACAATGGGTGAACCTGGCTGCTCCAGTAAACCTGGAATAGATCTGGTCCAAGATTGATACATTTGCCAAATAATAGCAAGAGATTTTAGGAAATCTGTTCCAGGTTTGCTGGATCATCCAGGTTCATCCATGATAGTCTATCTTCTCCAGTCATGGAGAGCTTTATTAAATCAGGTCCAATATTCCATATTCCCGGCACTTTTCCTGATAATTTAGAATGAACATCTTCTATAATGGAGAATGAACATATCTGAAGATTTGTAACTGCCAGCAATGCAGATCACTTAGACCAAGTAGAAACCTTCACAAATGAAGCCTAGGAGGTTGTCACTACCCTGGTCGAATGTGTCTTCCCGCAACAGTACCAAGCCCCTCATAGTGTAAGCATACTATATGGTGTATAGAATACAGGAGGCAATATTTGTTGGATATACAGCTATGCCTGTACAGGGCTGATAGGGTGAAATGATGTGTGTGAAGAAAACCATCCACATGTTCCTGAGATTTTTCAGAAGATGAGGGTCTCAATACTGAAGAATGACTTTCCAGTTGAAGCAATACACAGGGTATACCTTTGGAAATATTGCTGTTTGCCAAGAGCATAGCTCTAAAACTGTTTTTGCAAAGTAATAGCGGTCAAAAAAATCATCTTCCAGTCAATTTTCCTATTGGGAAGACCTGGACTGGAAGAAATGTTGGCTCCATAGGAAAGACACAGGACCATAGGCAAGTCCTATGCTGGAAAGAATGACTTTCAAGAACTGGCACAGCAAAGGAGGTTCCAGCCACTTGGAGGTTGTGAGGGCTGATAGGACTGACAATTGGACCTAAAAGTGTTGTACCTGGGTCCCTTGTTCAAAGCTAAATTTTGTGGCTAAATATTGCTAAATTCTTTTTACTAAAAATCCAGCTAAATATTGTGGCATCTGTTTATAAATATTTCTGAGCTTTAAACAGCATATCTGCAAATGCGGAGAAATGCCAGATGCTAGGAGCCTCTGCCTTTCAACATGTAGGCATTTAGTCCCAGGTAGTCAGGGATAGGATGCTGCCAACTGCCCCAGAGGAGAAGGTTATCCTGGCAAGAAAGATGAAAAAAAGGTGACAACATCATTTGAGCTATCAAATTTCCATTTGCTGCAATTGAGGTAGAATTGTTGTCTTTGTCTCATTTCCAATTTTTAATAGGACTCAGTGTAAGATCAGTGTATTTGGGGATAAAATGTAAAGCAGGGCAATTCCACTCCCTCGTAAAAAGGGTCCTGGGCCAGTGATTGCTGGCACCTGAAGCTAACGAAGAATCATAAAACTTTTCTTTGAAACATTTGCTAGAGATGCCAATAGGTCAATTGACTTAAAAACTGACATGAGGTGCCATCTGTTTAGAGACCACTCATGATTGGAAAATGACCGGCCAACAGATTTAGAGGCTAGTAGATAGGAGGTCATGAAGTTGAGATGCTTCTCTGTCCATGAAAAACCATGGCTGTGACTTAAAATAGACAATTTTTTCACCCCTTGTCTGGTGATTTAAAAGACATCTGTCTTGTTATTTATGAGTGCCTTGAATCTCTGCTAATACAGAAGATAAGCAAAAACTTTCAAGACCGCTAACAATTTTAACAGATTGGAGTAGACTACCATTGAACCAAAGGCCCTGCACTTGATCTCCCTTTAAGTATACTCCCCAACATTTGAAGCTAGTATCTGAGTTGACTAGAAACCAAGTCCTGTGCCCATGTGCTATAGCCATTCCCTGGGATAGATTCTCATGGGAATTCCACCATCCCAAATATTGCTAGACTGACCAAAGTACAATGGATATTCTCCAACAAGCAGCAAACCCATGGATAAAGGAAGCACACAACCTAGCATGACTGTTACTTAGGATTTAGAACCAAATTACACCTAACTAAAAACATGTGCTTTATTAAATTTACAAACAAAAAACAGAATGTAGTTTTTTCACAAAATGTCACAGGATGGTAATCGCACAGTTATAGTATTATAGAGAAACATAATACCTGTAAAATCATCATCAGACAAAAAACAGTCCAATCTCCCATACTGTATGTACAAACAAGTGAGAACATAAATTTTCCTTCCAATTTTTAGACATTGCCTATTACTTGAGAGGCTCAGGCTGAAAATTCAAGAACTGGCCAAAGATACAACAGAAAACATAGGAGACAATATCTCCTTCCAAACCCACTTCTACTACTCTACTACTGCCAGTACATGATAACTGCAAGCTGAAGTCATTGTGCATGTGTGACCATCTAGTTTCTAATGAAAAAGAAAACAAAAGGAAGAATTGAGGATGTGGGAGGAAACAGGTAAAGTCTTGCCTATCTGCAAGAAGGGAACTATTTAAGCTCTATATCATGATAACTTCAGCACCAGGGTCTCTAAAACATGATGGTTTTAGCATCGACAAGAAGAAAACCTGTAGGCAAGAGGAAGGTTACTTTTTTTAAATGTATGTATTTTTTCAGGAATCATACAAGCACAAAGAAATACAAAAAGAATCTCAGGAAGGGGTAACAGGGAAAAAAGGAAATGAGCTACACTCCTTCAAAAGATGATGCATCCTCAAAAAACAAGTACCTGTATATACCCGAGTATAAGCTGACTTTTTCAGCACTCAAAATGTGCTGAAAAAGTCACCCTCAGCTTATATTTCAGTCAGGTGCATGAGTCCCTCTAGAAAAGCACCCAATCCGGCAGCCGCGTCCAGCCGTTTCCGTCCCCGATGGCCTTAAAAGCCAGAAAGACGGCGGGGGTACGCCATAACTCTTGCGCCAAATTCAAAAGTACACAAAACATAGGAAAAACCCACTTACCTTTTTCTGTTGTCATCCCCTGGGGTCCTTCTGGTCCCCGCAGCTCCCCTGGACAAATCTTCTTTCTTCTGTCCTCAGCCACTGAATGCAGAGATTATTTCTGGGGTTTCCCAGTGACGTCGGTGCATGCATCGGTGCATGCATCAGTGCTGGCGGGAGGAGCGGCGGGAAATTCAAATAATTTTGTATTGGATTCAATACAAAATGCCTGTATTAAATCCAATACAAAGAATTCTTCGTACAATATATATATATATATATATATATATATATAATTATATTGTATATATATTATACATGCTACTCTACAGTTATATTACATGTTTCGCTATTTTTAATCTTTTTAAAAGATTTTTGTGTTTTTTTATTTAAAGTTTAATATTTATTTTATTAAATATTGGACATATTTCAGTGAGGTATGCCTAAGAATTATAGGCTTACAATGTAAAATAAATTTCCATGCAAAAAATTTAACGCTTTTTGCCTGGAAATATGGAGAGAATTAGAACGCTAGGGAGGCTACAGTGGCTGAATGCTGTACTGCTTTAAGGCACATTTTACGGAGAGAATCATACCAACAGGGAGGTTAAAGAGAATTTAGTGGTTAGGTACGGTAAGTAGTATACCTGCCTAACCACTAAATTCTCACTATAGTTATTCGTTTACCGTATTATGGCTGTAATGGCCGTATTATGCAATTTTATTGGTATTTATTTTGAATATTGAAACTTGGCAGTAGCTTCAACATTTCCCACCCTCGGCTTATACTTAAGTCAATCAATTTTTCCTGTTTTTCAAGGTAAAAATAGGTACCTCGGCTTATAATCGGATCAACTTATACTCAAAAAGCAAAAAGAGAGCACATTCAATTTAAAATATTATATATATAAAGGAGAGCGAGGGGCATGAGACAATAATCTATTGGCTACTTTTAAAGCTTAGAGAAGGTGGTCCTATGGGGATCAAAGGGCAGGATTGACTCATTTGCTGTCAGGAGTTGTGCCAGAAAAAGAAGCTAAATTAGCTGTTTTCCATGATAAAAGTTAGAAAGGCTATTGTTGCTCCTTAAGATAACACAGGAAAAATGTAAAAGACACAGAATAGCTCTAACTTGAAGGCTAGGTAGGATATATTTTCTGACAGGAATATATTCATCCACTTAACAGACCAAAAAGATGCAAAAAAGTGAACATTATTGTTAGGATTTATTTACTTTTAAGGAAATAAAAATCATGACAATCTTTAAACTTGATTTAATTACCTCTGCTTGATTTACACTGATCGAATCAGTCGTGTTACTGTTAAGTGACTTGAACACACCTGAAAAATAAAAAATTACAGATAAGCATAGGTGGGAAATAGTACATATTTCTAATATACTAAGCCAAAATTTTACCTATTTATAATATTTAGTGTACAATCAGGAGCAGCTGGTTATTTAAAAAAACAGCAGTGGAATCCAAGGTCAGAGAATGTGGTCAGCCAATCCAGAACACAAAGACATAATTCCTGGGGTGAAGCCAAGTTAAAACCATTCGCTATACCTATTCGGTCCATAAAAATTTCAATTTATGGATTTTTAGGACTTTTTGCTTTGTTTTTCATTTATGTTGAAAAAAGTTGTTTTTGTTTTTAGAGTAAAATAAAGAGAAATATTCAGATAACAACCTTTTCTGCCTGCTGGCTGCAAGGCCTAATTCCTCAGGTTTAATCTGCATAGATCATCTGCATTTGCATTTTGCAGGCTTTATAGATGGTTTTATCAATATCTTAGACAATTTTGTTTTCCTTTAGAACCTTTATTTTCTAGGCACACTAGGAATGTTTGACATTTAACTTCTGGAATTATTATTGTATTGTTTGTTTGTTATTGTGGTATTATGAAATTATAGATTCTTTCCATTATCTCCTGAAGAAGCAGAGGTAAAATGTGCCAGGAGGTTAAAAAATAAAAAAGACTAACTGAAAAATCAAATACCAGAAGAATTTGTTTATAAATGGGATGTGGTACTATTTTTAGTTTGGTGGGTCCACTTTAAAAAGCCTTAAAATCTTGGCATATCATTATGCATACAGTCAGTATGGTAACTGGGTCATTATCGCTGTATTACTTTATTTTCACATATGGTCACAACTGAAAACAATTTTGGATGCATGGGGTGTGTCTGGTGGGGGTTTATGGGGAAAAAATAGCCCTAGGTGCCAAATAGTGGCACTGCCACTGGCCCTAGTCCTACGCTTAACGTACGCACACAGGCTTCGGTTTATCCATGTAAAATTTATCTTATACTGAACACATTCCTTTTTAAAAACCATGTTACATAAAATCACAAGTGACAATGAATACAAACTGCAAAATTAAAAAAAAAAAAATTTACCAAATGACATAAACTTTAAAAATATTGATGCAGATTCTCTGAAAACTTAAAAAGGATGAGGTAGGAAAAAAAGTAAAAAAAAAAACGAATTAGCATAAATTGTGTGAATAAACTAATATCTCCCACTTTGAATTCAATCTTTACACTATAGGTCACAATAGAAATCAGCTGTATTCAATCAGGCCTGTATTTAAAACTAGACTACTTTTAATGATAGAAACAATTTGACCATATTACATATTAAAACTAACTGCAAAAATAGGGATAGCCTGGTTTTCTTTTTCCATATCCTTATTTTTTCATTGTTTATAAAAATTATTATTTATTTTTATCCACTGTAGCCTCAGCTCCATTGAATGAAACTCAATTTGAACATATCAAAATTTTAATTTTCCCATTTTTTTTTCTTGTTTAGAGTGTAACATAAATACTTGCCCAAAGAAGAGTATTGCAAACAGAAGGCTTCTGATATACTGCTGTTTTTACACAGATCCCCAAATTTGTCAGTACATACAATCACACCAATGTTCTTCACTGGTTCCTTAACTGGACACATTGCTTGTGTAGCCCCCTGGTAATGACTGAATGGTCTACTGAGCTGTTTCACAGTCAACTAAAGCAATAACATTAACCCCCTAGTGTTCTAATTCTCTCTGTATTTCCATGCAAAAAGCGTAAAATTTTTTTTTTTTTTTTTGCATGGAAAGTTATTTTACATTGTAGGCTTTAATTCTTAGGAATAATTTACCAAAATATGTCTAATCCACCCCGAGTCACACTCGGGATTACCGCTAGCAATGTTATAAGCCACCCAATGCTCCAGTATCCATCACATGAGTCTAGTGTCTGGTGTCTCATCTGTTCCATAGCAACTGCATTGTAGTATAGTTGGCTAGCAAAGTGTCAGAAAGCCAGCTAATCATATCACATACTTGAATAGACTACAATGAACAATGCAGAAACAAGACATACAACAATATTACTGCTATTACTACTTTTTCTACAACTGGTAATTCCAAACTGGTAAGTCCAAACATAAAGCTATGGCCCCATTGAATCCCCACACCTTGTGAAATGTAGAGATCTCCTGTGAAAATAAAATAGTTATTGTACATAAAAATAAAGGGTTCACTGGTTGGTGAACATTCAATATATTGCATTAAATGCCCACATGCCACATCCCAAATATAGACCAAATGCAAGTGCAGAGAAACAGGACTTTAACGCTATATATATAAAACTCTTAAAACATTTTTTGGTACATCATATTAAAAAGTACAGTAGGAGACATTGATTTTTGCAGTTCCCCAGAATGGGAACCACTGTGCCCCTATATTACAATATACAGATATATATCCACTTTTTCATAAAAGTATCAACATAAATACATAGTTGAAACAATATAGCAAGTCCCAGTGTATCAGAAGTACCAGTTTATCATCGACGCGTTTCGTGGTGTAACACCACTTCTTCAGGATGAAGCCTAATGAGACTAGTAAATATAATGATACAGCATAAAATCAAAATCATAAAATCATCTTGGCTTCTGGTCTCATCATTTGGTTGCTGCTTCCTGTTGGCACCCATCGCCCTTCTGTGCTAATTTCCTGTGTGAACCTGCTTGCCCTTGTTCTTTGAAACTTGATGGATATGTCATTAATGTGCAAGGGAAGAACTTCTATTAAAGTGTATATTGTGGGGGAGTGGGGTGTTCTCTCTTTCATGTACTTATTTTGAATTACTTTTGATCATCCTGAGAAAGTTTTATGAAATGTTTTCAACAAAATTATGTATCCAAGAATCAAATTGATTCTGAGCTTTTGAACGTGGAATTCAAATTAAAAAGGATTCTTAAGCAAAAATCAGTAGCCTATATATTATTTTGAATGCTTTATCTGGGAACAAATAATCTGTATGGAATTTTTTAAAATGTTAGGCATAGAGGTTGACTAAGTGGAAAAATATTACAAATCTGCTCTTTTAATTTAATCCCTTAAATTGAGGATCGAGATAAACAAGCTCTTGAAAGTGGTGAGGCATACAAGTGGCACTCTACCACAGTTAATGAACAGACAAGCACCACAAATAATGGATGAACCTGATTTAGATAGTTGCTCATCTTTTTTTTCCACAGTCCTCCACACATCAATATTGCAGGAACAAAGTAACTTCTCTACGAACAATGTCTTTTAGGAGACAATAACTGTACAAACTCAATTTTTCTCTATTTACTTATTCCCTGTGCCATGGGATTAATCCCAGTATTCTTATAACTTAACTTTATATCTTAACCAATAAATAAACAGACTAGACACTGTCAATCTGGATATAATTGGCCACAACCTATTTTATTGGCACATGTTGTAGATGTTGAAATAATGCTATTAAATTTATACAACTCCAACAGGTTAAATTAATTTGGATAACACAATGCCTGAGTTTGCCACCATGACTCAAACTCAAAACACAAATCTACCACGAGCCAGCACTGTCACCCGACACTGCTGGCACCCACTCAGGCTGTGGCCAATTCTAGAACCAATTGAAGTCTCAAGTTAAATATATCCAGCCCAATATCAGAAAGATGGATAAGGTCAGGCCTGGACAAACCCGGCACTTTACCCTCTGGATCAACATGGTGGGAAGACAGAGAGGCCTTATATATGACTTGAAACAGTTGGATTTCCAACCCCCAATGGACCAAATCTGTGCTTCGGACAACCCCAACCTAGCTGCCTCAGTGGCAGCCCCAATTCGAAGAGTGACATGACAATTAGAGAGAAGAAAATCTAAGATGATCTAAACATTTGTGTAAAACTGAAAGGAACTGAAATTTTGAAAAAGTGACTTGCCATTAATATTAATTAAAAAAATTACCACTGAAAGAGGGGCACATATGTAGGAAGGTGAATACCAAATACATGGAGGAAATAGTGGAGGAAAAAAGGGTCCATGAAGTAACAAACCTGCCCCTCCCTAGATGGTCAGTTTTGCTGTATTTCACGTAAATACACAAACAATCGCGTCCCTAGCAAACATCATCATAAAACAGGCCAGAACCCCCGTTCTAGAAGGAGGAACTAGAGCAGACACTCAAAATGCACCAAAAAAGGGCAGTCTGAAACAACAGGGCTTCAAAGGGCAAAAAACACGCAGATTGCAGGGAAATGAATAGCAGATGCAAGATATCAGGTATTTTAGGACACTAATGATGAGGGACAAAATTCTTCAAAACCTGCCTAATCAAGAAAAAACTAAAATATTAAAGGAGACATAACATCAACCTAAGAAAAAGGAAATACCAGACAGCAATTTATGGACATGAGCGTAGGAATGACCCTCTTTGATAAGTCATGAAACAAATTCCAGAACCAAATGTTTAGATACCAGCAATGGGAAAGGTGAATGAGAAAGCAGAAACTCCTACCAAAAAAGCCAAGCAGCAAAATATGCCTTACAGGTAGAAGGGGTCAGCGAATAAACAATATAATCTTCTAAGCCAAGAACACCATATTCCAAAGATGGGACAGAAACGGCATTCCAGTTGCATCTGCTTCTGGCAATAGAGAGTGGAACAGCTGAAAACAGGACAAGATGTCACCCAAAACATTAAATTTACCAGCCACATATGATGCTTCCAGCCAAATATTTATGGACAAGCATTTTAGGACTAAACATTTAAGTAGCCTAACAACAGGGGGGTGGTTAGAATAGAGGCATTTCGGGGCAAAGCAAACCCCTTGATTGTCTGTTCTTATAAAATACATTTATTTTAAAAGTGGACACCCTAAATCTCCACAACTCCAAAGGAAGGATGTTGCTAGTGAGACCCTCTGCACTCCACGAAGTGTACCATGAACCAGCACACCAACCCCAAATAGCAGCAAAACCATTAGAGCCAGAGGGTTGCCAACACAAAGTCAATCTGATAGAGCTGCTGGGAAGCAAAATTCGAAAGAGCAGCACCAGGAATACCAGAAGAGTGGGACAGAATAAGGATGAGGCAGGTCCTGCAGATGGAGGATGAACCGAAGACCTAGTGTGGTGCCTAGAAAGTACAGTACTTCATCCAACTGCGTCGGATGCAAAGGGGATAAACATAAATTCTTCCAGAGAGGCTGAAGACAACCCTGAAGGGCAGCCTATGGAGGAGAAATCCAAACAGTCAGGGAAAAGTTCCAGGCAGTTCCAGTCAGGGAAAAGTTCCAGGCAGAGAGAAGACTGAATAATCAGGTAAAAGATCCAGACCCAAACTAGTCTTCCAAGCAGTGTAGGATAGCAGGCTACTGTGCAGCTTTCTTGATGCTGTCCTCTACTCCTGTCCTTTAACTATCACTTTTCCTCTTCTCTTACAGGCCTTTTTGACCATTAAGGACCTGAGGTTCTCCTGTCCAATGAAAACAAGCTCCTCAATCACACCACCTTCCTGTTGGTAAGTACCTAAATTTAAATAACAAGGTGGAAATAATGGACAAGAAGGAGAGAAAAACCAAAGCAAATATTCCTCCCCCATTGAACCGGCATAATTCTGGTATTTGCTTCTGCTCCCTGATCATTTCATTTTATTACACATACCTTAATTTATCAACATATTTGTTTTGATTTTTTGTTTTGTAAGCTTGAAATACTTGGGTTGTTACCGATATCTGGTGTAAATTTTATATCAAGAGCACTATTAGAAATATATTTGAAGTGTTCAAGTATTCAATACTTATTTTTTTCACTCACTGTAGATAGTTCTCAGTTAACGGAAAATAGTCTATTCCATGTCTAAAGTGCCATCTTTAAAAAAGAGATCCACTAGATTTAGAGATATGGTAATTAAACTGGCAGATAAAGGGGGCAATCTGGCCATCCAAGAATAGTATTGAAGAAAGCATTTGCGTATATTAAACAAACCCTAATGCTCACTCTTGGCTAGTGAGACAAGTGGATTGAATAGGTGGAGTTAAAAAACACAGGAGTTGTTTTTTGATATTGTGTATTTGGGAGTTGTGTTGTAAGGACATTGATTGTTGGGTGAGTGATTTTCTTTTTCTTTTTTTTTTTCTTGTGTTTTCCCTCTAAATCCTTTTTCTCTCTTTTCTTGTTTTTTTGACAATAGCTTTTTTTTCTGACCTCTAATTGAGGGGGAGTGGTCAAGGTTTCATACCGTATGTGATATAAGTTCTGGGTAAACTCACCCTGAGCTTGCTCACGTTTGTGAAACAAGTGGATTGAATAAGTAGAATTAGAAAACAAAAGGAGTTAAATCTTTAAACTAACTGCAAACTGTAGGTAAACTTTTATAACTCTGTGAAATTAATACTGTAACTGGGAAAATGAGTGGCAGCAAGGTGGAAGGTTTTGTTTAGTGCACAGTCTGCCATATGTATGCACAAATGGAGCAACAGCTCCTAGGTGAATATCGCTGTGACAGATGTCAGCAAGTTGCCCTTCTGGAATCTGACATTGGAGATCTGGAGAAGCAAATTGCATCACTGAGATCACTGGATCACTTTGAACGCAGTCTCCTGCTCACTGAGCAGTTAGTTAATGGCATAGATGTGGAGAGTGGAGAGGGTAATCAGGATCAACATATAAGCAGTTAGGCTACTCTAGTTAGATAGGAGTGTAGGGGCTCCCAGAAATGGAAGGCCAGTCCCGTCTTTGAGCACCCTAACACATTTGCAAAGCTATTTGAAGATGTGCAGTTGGCAGACCCAGTGGTGGCAACTCTAGATGTTACTGTTACCCCTAACAGCTGGGAGAGCATCCCATCTAGTAGGGGTGGGGAAGATAATGCAGGAAGGTGTAGGCAACTGGTTTATAGGGGATTCTATGATCAGGAAGTTCAGAATAGAATAGCTTGTCGCCCGGATCCTTACAACTGAATGGTTTGCTGTCCCCCTGGAGCCAGGGTTCGGCATGTGGTAGACCGAGTGGACAAATTACTGGGAGGGGCTGGTCATGGCCCAGCTATCTTGATCCATGTTGGAACCAATGGCAGGATAAATGAAAGATGGAGGATCCTTAAAATCAGTTTAAAGAACTAAGTGCCAAGTTGAAGGAAAGGAGTTCAAAGCTTATATTCCCCGGAATATTACCTGTGCCATGCACATTACAGGGATGCCAGAGGGAGCTTAGACAGCTAAATGCATGGCTTAAGTCCTGGTGTAAAACAGAAGGGTTTGGGTTCAAGAGCACTGGGCTGATTTTTCATTAGAGTACAACCTATATGCAAGAGATGGTTTGGCTAGGTTGAAAAAAGACATAAGTCTATGAAGTTCAACCACTGGGTAAATAAACATATCCCAGATATAAATCCCCATATGACATAGTTGGTCTAGCTTTTAAATAGCACCCCGGCCACGCTGCTGCCCGCATCTCCAGAGAGATGCAAAGCACAATGCAGGACTTCTGCATTGTGCTTCACATCTCACTGCAGATGCCAGCAGCAATAGCAAATCCTGGGGTTGGTCACTTTTCTTCAGTCTATTCCTCTTGTAATACAAGAAAGTACTTTACTAGCTTTGGATATTGCAGCTTGGCATTGCATGCTGTTATTAAGTCTATGATCTACCAGAACCCCCAGATCCTTTTCCATTTCTGACTCCCCCAAATGTATTCCCCCTAGACAGTATGAAGCATGCAAGCTGTTAGCCCCCAAGTGCATAACTTAAACATTTATCTATATTAAGTGTCATTTGCCACTTGCTGCCCAATCAAACAGTACATCCAGGTCTGCTTGTAAATTATAGACATCATGTATTGACTTAATTCCATTACATAGTTCATCTGCAAACACAGAAATGGTACTTTTAATCCCAAACTCTGTATCATTTATAAAGTTGTTAAACAGTAAAGGTCCCAACACTGAACCCTGGGGTACACCACTAATAACCTTAGACCATTCAGAGTAGGAATCATTAATTACAACTTTTTGGATGCAGTCTTTAAGCCAGTTTTCTATCCATTTACAAATGGACTTTTTTAAACCTATTGACCCTAACTTGCATATTAACCGTCTGTGGGGTACGGTGTCAAATGCTTTAGCAAAGTCTAAGTACACTTTATCAACTGCTATTCCACGGTCTACCTGTTTACTTACTTCCTCATAAAGAAAGTAAATTTGTTTGACAACTTTGGTCATTATTGAAGCCATGCAGACTTATATCACTTATAATATTTATTTTTTAGCAGAAACTCCTCCATGTGGTTCTTTATCAAACTCTCTAGGACCTTTTTCAACTATGGACTTTAATCTAATCAGTCTGTAGTTACCTGGTAATTACTTTGCTCCCTTTTTGAAAATAGGAACCACATTGGCTTTACGCCAATCCATCGGTACCTTGTCAGTGACTAAAGAGTCTCTAAAAATAGGAAATAATGGCTTCGAAATAATTGAGCTCAGCTCTTTGAGGACACGTGGATGTAATTCATCAGGTCCTGGTGCTTTGCCAACCTTAATTTTGCCCAACTGTTTCTCAATCATATCAATTTTGAGCCATTGTGACTCATTTAAGGCAGTGACATTGCTATTATGAATTTGGACTTGAGCTCTGCCATTTTCCTTTGTGTACACAGAGCTAAAAAAAGTGTTTAGTAAATCTGTATTTTAATCATCCCCAGTTACAGAACCAGAGACATCCTTTAAAGGGTCTACATGCTCAAATCTGATCATTTTGCTTTTAATATATTTTAAAAAAAATTGGGGGGGTTTGCCTTACTTTCCTTTGCAATCTGTCTTTCATTTTTAAGTTTTGTAAATTTTATCTCCTTTTTACTTCTGTTATATTCTTTATAGTTTTTAAACGATGAGGGTGATCCTTCATTTTTATATTTTTGGAATGCCCTTTTCTTGTTCCTTATAGCTTTTTTAACATCAGCTGTGAGCCACATAAGTTTTAATTTTAGACTCTTAAACTTATTACCCATTGGCATATATTTTTCAGTGTGCTTTTGTAGAACAGACTTGAAGCATTCCCATTTCTGTTCTGTGTTATTTGAGGACAATATTGTCTCCCAGTCCAAGTCACAGAAAGCCTCGGCTATGAGAGCTCTTTAGGATGGTATAAGCCCTTGTATATAAAGGGTATATTTGCAAACTATTGGGGTATGGCGTGTCATGCAGGACGTGAAAGACAGGCCTTTGCCTTGTATCTCACGTAAGGCATCACACCACAGTGTGCAGGATTGAATGATTTTATTTGCGAGTATGTTTGAAATGTAGTGTTTTGGGCACTGCGTCGCAATCCCATGTATGAATGTACCCTGATTGTATTGCTTCTGTTTTGTGATGAATAACGTTTACTTATTCAATCAAAAAATGGGGGTTTGAAGAGCAAGCCAACAACTAAGAAAGGAAAGAAAATAAGAATGGCAAATGTGCTGAGAATGTTACTGAGAATGAAAGAGATATCAGAACAGAAAGAAATTCAACGGTGTACTGAAAAAGCTCAGTTAAGAGCACAGTTAGAAAACACTAACAAGCGTTTCTATGGTAGATGCAAATGTGCAGACCAATGAGTGTGAATAGGAAGTGAAATACAAGTTTAGGGAACAATGTAGTAATCAGAAGTTGTGTTCGGGGAAAATTCAGCTTGCTATGAAGCTGAAAGGGGCCGAAGGTAAATTGGAGAGTTTATCCGCACCTTTCAGGCACGGAGCAAGTTTTTCTGTCCCCACACACAAGTAGTTAGGTTACTTCTCAGTGTAGGACAGTGAATGGCACCTCCAATGTCCATGCTGCTTGCAATGAATTTTAGGTAAATACAGTGCAAAGGTGAAATCCTGATATGACCCTGACTGGTGAAGAAACTCTGCTTTTCAATTGGGGACCTTAAAACAATCAATTTTCAAATTCTTAAAACACTCAAACTCAATTTTAAAACACAATTTTGTTTGCTTTGTTTATTTTTGTATGTGTTTTAGAAGAAGCCTCAAACCACAAACCACCACACCACAAGCAGTAGAGTTTACAGAACTAAGCTAGAGATTGCAGTGATAGTATGGAAATATGAGGAATATGGTGCATATGTCTTCTGCACTGATGATGGTGGTATTTTTGTTGTCTAAAGGTTTTATTTAAATCTAGCAAGTTGTGAGAATGGTTCTAGTGTAATGATTTGTGAGATCCTAGGCATTTATGTTGTATCAATAGTAATATTGTTGATGAGATGTTATACAGTATTTGATAATGCTGATTTATGATCTGGAGCACAATTGGTTTCTTGTGCTATTTGTAATTTGTTGTAGGTCATTAGTTGCTTGGATTGTTTGTAATTATTTGTTGTTTGTATTGTTTTTTGTACTTTCATTGTACTTCATTGTTAGGAACAAAGGATGAGGACAATCAGTAGAATCTGGGAAAAGGTGTATACAACTTAAGCTACGTACACACTTCCAATTATTATCGTTGGAAAACGAACGACGAACGTTCATGCACGATATATACGAACGATCGTATAGCACCGATCCTGCACATAGAGTTAACGACACGATCGTTCGTAGATATTGTACACACAATAGATACGATCGTTTGAGTGATAGAGGAACTATGTGCACGACAGGAAAGTGAACGGACGTTCGTTCATCACGCATGCTCTGAACATGGACGATCAACGAACGACCGTACACACGAACGATGTTCAACGATCGTCGTCCAATCCGATCCGTCGGTCCGGTCGTTCGTTTCCAGCGACTTTCCTCGTTCGTCGGCGTCGTTGGTTACTTTTTTACGAACGATTTTTTGCCCAATCGATCGTTCGTCGTTCGATTGGAACGATAAAAATTGGAAGTGTGTACGCACCTTTACTTAGGAGTGGATAATAAATCTTGCTGCACTCTTTTTATCTGTTGAGGGTGCCTCAAGAAAAATGCATGTACATGATTACTATGAATTTATACGAACTAAGACAGGGGTTAGCAAATGTATAATCTAATCATATATGTAACTAATCCTGATTTTAGGATGTTTATAGATAGTTCCCGATACTATACTGATCATGAGTAGCCATGTACTAGATATGCAGTGGTAACTAGGGATGAGCGAGCGAGTTTTTAAAACTCGATCTCGAGGCAAATTCGGCCAATCTCGCTTACCCAAATTGGGAGAACAGCTGATGTAGTTTGGCCAAACGAGATTTTTAATTAAAAAACAAACAAAAAAAAAATCTTAGATACAGCTGCATTTATTGATCAACTCATTGTGCGATCCCCGGCACTAGAGGTAATGTAAAATAGCAGGCCCATACAAAGCTTCAGACTACACAAGCACAAGGTAATGTAGAGGCAGATGAGAGAGCCAAAGAAGCTGCCCTCCTGTCAATAGCACCTATAAGAATCATGTCAGAAATCATGTCATCTGACATCATAGATAATAAAGGGCCTGTGAACTTGGAAGTCCTAGCAAAATTACAGGAACAGGCCTCAAAGGAGGAAAAGAAAAATGGATGGAGCTGGGGGTGAAGAAAGTGAAAAATGTCTGGCGGCATGGTAAGAGCCATTGCTTGCCCCGATCATTGTATCCCATGATGGCTCATCTTTCGCATGGAATCGTTTACTTAGGTAAAAATGAAATGTCTCACAGTAAGGAAGTACTGGATAGCTCCTGGATTTACAGCCTTTGCTGCAAGATATACACTCTTTTCTGCCTTACCTGTTCATGCCATAACCCTGGCCAAGTACTAAAGACCCCTAGTAGCCACTCACCTAGACCAGAGTACCCCTTCCAAATACTTCAAATAGATGTTATACAGCTTCCAAAAGTGGGAACATTTGAAAATGTGCTTGTATGTGTAGACATGTTTTCTGGATGGCCTGAGGCCTGGCTGGTAGCTAAAGTTACTGCTAAAACAGCAGCAAGGAAATGACTTGAGTTTGTCTGTAGATTTGGGGCCCTAAGGTAATAGAGTCAGAACAAGGAATTCAATAGGAATGTCCTAACAGAAATAATGAATGCCTAGAATATTACATAAGTCTTCCACACACCATATCATCCTTAAAGTAGTGGAAAGGTGGAGAGACTCAATGGTATAATCAAAAATAGGACTGCCAAAATTGCTGCTAAAGTTGAGAAACCTTGGGTTGAATGCCTGCCTATTGTAATGTATTCAATATAAACATCACCTAAAGGAAATTATAGGTTCTCACCTTATATATATCAAAATATTACGACAGGTTTTGTGGCCTCTTTGCAGAGATGTCTTAAGAAGGTTCATAAATATGTGTTTGATTCTATTCCAGATCCAAACCCAACTGGATACCAACAGTTTAAACAAGGAGACTGGGTGGTGATAAAAACCAGATGAACCTTGGAACCCAAGTTGGATGGCCCCTAGCAAGTACAACACTGACATCTGATAAACAACAGCAGACATGCCTGGATACACATCTCTCACTGCAAGAAAGTCATTTGGAGATTCAAGCATGAAATGTGTATATACGTATATGTGTTGTTTACTAGTGGTGTGTGGCTGGGATGAGATGGGCCAAGAATACTCTTTTCTTAGACAACATGTGGTATAAACACATGGTCCAGATAACCAAAGAGTTTGGGATGTATCATGGTTATCCTGGTTAAATCCTGATAACTGGTTTAGAGGAATATTTTAAGCCTAGCTCAAATCAATCCATACAATTTTAATTTTTAATCTCTGTTAGGTCATATTTAGTTTTTTCTTTGGCATTAGAAAATATATATAACAGAAAGAGACTCCAGTTATGTGCAAGATTTCCCGCCAGTCTCTAACCTGCAAATGCTGAATGGTTTTGCCCTGGGCATGGTGTTCTCAACAGTACAGATGCCATGTCTAAAGTAGGTGTTTGTGTGGTCAGTAGAATGACCTAAATGGGGGAATGAGAATTAAATAGGTTTTGTCTCCATCTTGTATCAGAATTATCAATGAGAAATATTAGGAAAGCTGACTGCACTGTTAGGGGTGATTGTCCTGTAAATCTCATTAAGTTTCGTTTGTGTGTCTATCAAAGTATAAATAAGAAACAATGACAACAATGACAATGACCCAGCTGTAATTAAGAAACATTGTCTAATAAACTGGGACCTGAGAGAAAATAGCCTGGATATTAGGGCCATGCATTGTATAGGACAATCAATGACTCTGGATTCCTGAAGGATCACTGTTTACTTCAAACATTTACTTAAATCATCTTACTGTACCACCTACTTTACTTTGTATTATCAATACCACCTTTTCTGAATAAATCAGAACAGCAACTATTTATGAACTGGTGTCTGTGTCTGTTCACTTACGATCGTGATATTAACAGCTCACGTTTCTTTAAGAAAAAGATACATTTTTCCTTGTCACCCTACATTGGAAATACCTAATTGGCTGGAGTTCACCTCAGATGAGATGTCATCTTGACCGCTCCCAAGTCGACAACAAAGACAAAGACAGCGCCCATCCCATCGAGAGAAGTCCCCACCATGCCGCCACCAAAGATCTGAGGAAGATTGAACCATGCGAGGAAAATTACCTTTATGTGGACTTTTCCTCCCTTTTGTCTTTTTGCTTCTGAATCCTTTCCATCTGGTGAATATACACCAGAGGTCTCCAGTGTTCCTGAATGGAGTATTTACACTATGCAGCTATACCTTCTTATCTCCATTTTTATTTAAGATGTGTAACTTTTAATTTGATCTGTTAAGTGACATTGCCGCCTACCTTATTTGAGTGGGAGAGTGATGCCACTCTAAGTTAACCTGCCTGTTTTTTCTAGGCCTTTCTTCTCCTGTGTATTCTGATAACTGGTCCCCACCTGGGGGGCTTTCCTCTTGAGCTTAATATGTCTCGGGGAATGCCGCCTCATCTAAGAACTGCTGTGTATTGGTCTCCTGTTAAGGAGAGTAGGGGAAAAGAGAAAAATGTTATGTTGTATTCCTTATTACAGGTGGTTCTCTGTCTTGTTTATTGATTGTTTCTATTTTATTAGGTCCTGCTTACAAATGTTTGTATTAAAATTTAGGCGGTATTTGGGGGAGCCCTGACCCCCTCCCATCGCATTCCAACTTCCCCCATGTAGGACGTCCTTTAAAGTTTAGGGACTTGTGGTGTATCCACTTTAGCCCAAAATAGTCTCCCCTAACCCAATCCCTACCTATTTTTTGACCCTGTCCTAGTGACCCTCCCCTAAAACAAATTCATAACCCATTCTAATACCTGGGTACTTGATTGAGTGTGCACAAAGGACTAAACATACCGGAAAAAAGAACGGCTCTACTTCGAGATTTGCATTGGCAGAAGGCACTGGTGGTCTTCTTACAAAAAGCACACTTCTGATCTGATAAAATTCTGATATTGGCAGATCATAAGTATCAGTGGGTTTACCATGGAGCCACTACAGACTGTAGATCCAGGGGAGTAAGCATTCCTATATCCAAACATGTATCTTGGCAATTTAAAGATGTAAGCTCTGACCCCGAAGACAGGTTCCTCTTTCTTAAAGGTTCTATTAATTCTAAACTGGTGACTATGGATAATTTTTATGCCCCCAAAACAAACCAATTTGATTTTTTGCAAAAGGTTTTTCATTGTTCGAGTTTACTGAAGGAGTTTTGATTCTGAAAGGGGGGGGGGGGGTGGACTTTAATGTTTCCTTGGACGGTCACTTGGGCAATTCTAGTAGCAGGGGCAATATGCAACTCACTGAGAAAATGCACAAGTCATTCCATGAATACGAATCTGGCATATCCAACATCCAACCACACGAGACTATACCTTTTATTCGGCAGTCCACAAGGTATATTCACTGATAGATATGTTTCTGATATGCTATGTAGATCTTTGTGTGAAAATTCTGGTATTGATAACATAATCCTTTCCGACCATGCTTCCATTCATGTCTCCCTATCGTTAACAGAAATGTCGGGTGGTGATAAATTTTGGAGACTTAATGAAAGTCTACTTAGAGACCCGCAATTTAAACAATCAGCTACTGCTTTTTTTCTGTGAAAATAGTGCTTCTGTTTCACACCCAGTATTGATACCTTTTGAAGCGGGGTTTTTTCCTATACATCTCACCTCTATTCCAAGAAAGGTGTATCGCACATCCCTTTTGATAAGGTTAATTGATGCTGCAAGAGCATGTATCCCGGCAACGTGGCGTCAACTGGGAAACCTAATATTGACCTATAGTTTACCCGTGTTAATGAGATGTATCTGATGCAGGATAGCTTTTCTTAAAGACACTGAGGAGATTACAAATAGGAGATGATTTTACAGGACCTTATTCCATGAATCACCTGATTACTTGACGACAGCACAAACAGACCATTGAATACACTAGTTAATTTTCTTGAGAAACAGATTAAAGTCATTTTAGGTTATGACACATATGGTATGGGTTTTGATAGATTTGCTCTAGCTTTTGAAATAATGACCTCAATAATAACCTCATAGAAAACTACTGAAACATAAAAGTTAAACAAAATTAAACTTGATATACCTATGTATACAAAATTAAATTTTTTAAGTACCATATTTTCCGGCGTATAAGACGACTTTTTAACCCAGAAAAATCTGTGCCAAAGTTGGGGGTCATCTTATACGCCGGTTACTTACCTGCAGCTTGCTTCACATCCGGCGCGGTCGAGAACGCGAGCCTGCACAGGAGGACGTGAGCCTGGATTGGCTCTCCAGTAGAGAGCCTGGATTGGCTTTCCAGGAAGGAGCCTGGATTGGCTCTCCACTAGAACACGCCCATTCATTAAGAAGGAAGGCGCCCATTCATTCCTTAGAACTAGTACTGTACTGTTCCTTCTGCCTCTCAGTTCTCGCACAATAGCGAAATCTGACAGGCAGAAGGAACAGTACAATACTGGGCGTATAACACGACCCCCAACTAATTGGTTAGAGTGGTCTGCCAATTAATTGGCAGACCACTCTAACCAATTAAGTTGGGGGTTGTCTTATACGCCCAGTCGCCTTATACGCCAGAAAATACGGTACTTAATGCCAATATATTCAATATTCAGTATATTTACAGAACTAATCACAAAGGAGTCAATGAAAAACTCCATTTGTATGATTTCCTTTTATGCTGATGATCAGGACAATCATGTTGAAGGCTGCCAGTAGTCTGCCATCATGTGTCTATCCCATCTGCCCTGATACATTTCTTCCATCACCTTTATATCTTAATGGAACCTTTCCCCTTGTTCCTCACTGAAATCGCCAAGGTTTTCTGGAAATTTTTGCAAATGTCTATGGAGATAGTGTACCTTTATGCTCATAGTAGCACCCAAATTTTTAAAGTTTAAGAGCAAGTTTTGTACCAGTTCTTAATAATTTTGTGTTTTATGGTTACCCAAGAAGTTCTTGACAACCATGACATAGCTGTGCCAGGCAGAAGCTTCAGTATCATGACTTCAGTCATGTAACTTGTGAAATATGAATAATTTATCAGTTTCTGAATCTAGGGTCCAAAGATTTCTGTGTTTAATCTTTCAGTAATCAATCCAGGGAAGAATCTACAAATGTATTTGAAGCAATCACTGTCCTTGTTCAGAGCTCTAACAAATTGCTTCATTAATCCCAACTTTATGTGTAGTGGAGGGAGAATGTTTTTTCCTTGTCAACCATTGGCTCATTAATGAGTGACCAATTGGAATTGATGCATAGCAGTTGCCAATATGCAGTAAAACAGATTTCAAACTTCGTGTGGAACGGTCTATGAAAAAGCCGCCAGTGTTCTGCTCAGTATTCTGGTACTCCCATATGAGCTAGTAGTCCAGGGATGTTCCAACAGTACACAAAGTCTCCATCTTCACTGAAATATGGTAGGAGTGTCACCTCTCTTGTCCTATAAACTGTTAATTTAACCTCCGGTCTCAGGCGGTTTTGCTTGTTTTGACAGATGTAGGTCACGTATTAAATCATTGAGCTCTTCTTGGGAGAACTGCTGGTTTGATGAAACACTTCCTTCATATTCACTTCCTCTGCTAACTCCTGGATTACACTCCAAACCCTGTATATAGTCCATGTCGGATACAGGAAAATCAGGAAGTGTACTGAACACTGGTATGGGAAAATCAGCACCATGCGGCACAGGTCGTCTTGCTGATTCCAAATCACGGTACTCCCACTTGTTTTTCTTGTAACAATTGAAACCTTTTACACTCACAGCACAAAAACAACAATAATTATGATGATTTTTGGGCTCTTGTCATGCCATAGGTACACAACATTTCAAACTTTTCAGTTTTCCATTTTTCCACGGACGTAGACACTCTACACAAGTTTTGCATACCATATGGGGAGCTCAATACTTATCTTGGTCCCCCAATTTAATACCAAAATATGCAAGATATGATTGTTTCACAAATTCTGTAATGTTTCTTCCCTGTTTTTGCTGGGAATATTCACCACAAATGTAGCAAAATACATTAGGGTCTTTTACTTCTTAAGAACAACTTCTTAAAGAACTCATATTTCTGTAAAACAAAAAAAATGTATGAATAAAAAGAAGGCAAACGAAAGTTTCATGAAAATAATGCTACATTTATTATAAAATGCAAAACATCGGTGTAAATAAAGATTGATAATAATATGCTGTGTTAACATTTGTTGTTGGTAAAATTATCTATTTTGATTCCTGTATCACAAGAACTAGAAACAATTCAATGAAACTGATGTCATTTCTGGATTCAGCAGACCTGAAGTACACTAAATATATTTAAAAATTCTTGAGAAATGAAAAACATTTTTTTTTTTTTTTTTTTTTTGAGCTGTGTTATTTTTTTGGATCCTTACATCCCTAAGCCAGTCAAGTGTATCTCTTTCCTTGTGCATTATGTGTTCAGCTATCTCATTTTTCCCTGATCAAGTGCCCATTCTCTTTCCCCCCTTCATTTCGCCCCATCAGTTCCCCCTAATTTTAGTAGTATTCCCCCCCAAGAAATAAGAAAAAATTCCGGGTTGAGTCCATGGGGTTTCTCACTATATGTTTGGCATTGTTATGTTGTACTACTTTATTATTACATTACATGAAAGTGGCGTGTGGATTTTTTTAAAGTGACATATTCTTTGTACTCTCTTTTTTTTGTGCTCTCTTTTTGTTGTATACAGCTTTGTACACATGTAAAAAGGGATTGTCATACTGATTATTTATGTTATGCTAATATTTTTATGTTTTGTAACTTCCTTTTGTTGATTCAACCTAATAAAGATTTAAATAAAAAAATAAATAAAAAAATCTTAAGATCCTCATGACAATCAGAAATCTATCATTTGGGGGTGTGGCTACGAGTTGGCGGCGTGAGGAAGCTTTCTTCTGAGCTCTCGCCGTTTCCACCGCACTGAACAGTCTGGCAGCCTCTGCCACCGATCTCCTCCCCCATCAATCGCATGCCTAGAGGACGGAGAAAGCTGGGTTCCAGGAGAGCGGGTAACGAGACCGTCCTAGCCCGCTATTTCACCCCGCAGGGCTCGTCTGTCCCAGAGCACGTGGCGCCCAATATGGTGTCGGTCCACTCCTCTCCTCCTTCCTCCAGTGTGGGAGCCTCTGCAGCAGATCCTGCTGGCTCCATGTCCCACTCCCCTGCTACTCCAGGGAGTCCAGCCTTATTTGCAGAGGGTTCTGGGGACTCTCCCTCCCCGGAGCCCAGCATTAACAACGCTGCACAGCAGATACCTGTCTCCCATGCCATGCTGCAGGAACTTTTTTCTACATTACCCACAAAGAGTGATTTGGAAAACATGCTGGCCAGGTTGGAAGGCTCCATACGTGCAGATTTGGATGCAGTTAAGCAAAAGGTGTTGGCAGTTGATACTAGAGTAATAGCCATGGAATCCTCTGCTAGTGCTATGCAATCCTCTGTGACCACCCTAGAATCTAATATGGGTCATGTTAAATCACAGCGTACTTCCTTACAGCTCCGCACTGACGACTTGGAAAATCACAGTAGGAGAAATAATATACGCCTCAGGGGGATCCCTAATGCAACGGCTAATGCTGACTTGCACGCCACTGTGACTACCATTTTCAACAAGCTTCTTGATGGCCCATTAGATACAGCCATTGAACTTGGCCAGGTACACAGGGTGCGCAGTGTCCGAGACCGCAGTTCAAATTTACCGAATGATGTGCTGTGCCGCGTTCATTACTACACTTTAAAAGAGGAGATAATGGGAAAAACATTGCGGCAAAGTCCTGTGGACTTTGATGGTGCAAGTATACAGTTATTGCCGGATGTCTCGATACAGACTCTACTTATGCGTCAGGAGCTCCGCCCACTACTGGAATTGATCTGTTCCGCGGGGGCATACTACAGATGGGGCCACCCATTCAATGCATTGGTGACGAAAGGAGGAGAGTCATTTGCTCTGCACCGCCATACACAGCTTCCTGCGTTATTTTCTATGCTAGGTGCGGACCCAATTGTAATTCTGGCTAGATTTTCCTACAGAAGAAGCGGTTCCGCAGCAGAGACTTTCCCCGGAGAGTTGTGTGTGTTGCAATACAAGGAGAGCGGAACACACTGGGCCCTACGGCCAATAAACCTTGATTCACACACTATGGTGCCTGGTGTTTACCTGGGACTCTCACTCTGTTGTGCCTGGTGACTATCTGGGTTTGCTGACGAATATAGCATTACCATTACGGCTGAGCAGATATATGACTTATGTTCAATGCAATTTTACTGCTGCTAATATGTTTTTCGGGGTCTATTTGTTTTGTTAGATGAGTACTCTTTGCTTGCCCACTGTTGACATGATTCCTACAGTAATGTTATGCTTGTTCTACAAATGCACTTTTATTTTCATTACCTTTTCTTGTTTATATGTGGTATATTGCAAATGCTAGAGTATGGCGAGTAGTATGTTTTCTCACTAGCCTGAAGGCATGCACTTATGGTGGATGCTCTTAAGATGTGCTCTGCAATGCAACCCCCTGCCATGAGAATCATATTCCTCCCATTGCATTTTGAAATGTTTTCTGGGAATAATTAGATAGCTTTGGAGGACTGGATTATCATGCTGCGGTAACTGCTGCAGTGTCTTCAAGGCCTTGGGGGGTTGCCGGCTGTGGCCCCTTCTTATTTAGCTACTTAAATGGCCTTATTTTTTTGGATGCTATGGCAGGTCTGGCGACCTAATGTACAATTGATGGCTCGCTATGAGGTGACGGCCATGTGATAATAATTAGCTGCTTTAGCTGTACTGTACTGTGCCTTTGTAATTTGTTGGCCAAGCTGGAAGGCTCTATACGTGCAGATTTGGAAGCAGTTAAGCAAAAGGTGTCAATAGTTGATACTAGAGTAATATCCATGGATTCTTCTGCTAGTGTTATGCAATCCTCTGTGACCACCCTAGACTCTCATGTGGGCCATGTTAAATCACAGCTTATGTCCTTACTGCTCCGCACTGATGACTTGGAAACTCGCAGTAGGAGAAATGATATACGCCTCAGGGGGGATCCCTAATGTGCTTGCTATGGGGTGATGGCCATATGATGATGATTGGCTGCTTTAACTGTGCTATTTTGTGTCTCTTTGCCCAGTGAAGCTCAGGGCTCTTGATGTGGTACATGCAAAGTGCTCTTAGTCATGATGTGGGTATGTTTTTTTACTAATATCGTTTGACAGAGTGATTGGTCCACGGTAGGCAATGCCTCAGACTTACCATAACCTATTGGGATTATCCCTGGGGCGGAGCGATGAGCACTGTTTGAGCCTGATTGCTTATTACTGATGGTGGGGTTGGGGGCGCCTCTGGCCGTGGACTACTCTGAATTAATGATTGAATACCGGTCTATACATAACTATATGTTTGATGATTGTTTTCAAGGATAGATATGCTACCCTAGTTGGTTTCCTCCCTGTTTCTGATTTACCAGGGGAAGTATTGTTGATTTATTCTTATATTTTCCCCTATCTTAGTCTGCACTATAGGCGGATCCTGGAACGTTAGTTAATAAAATAATTGCGGTGGAGGCTGGTGGAGCCATGCCTCTGTCGAGTTCCACTACACCCACTAGTCTGCTCCTCTCCCTTGTGGTTAGGAGCTAGGTACTAATCAGTACTGATACTGATTAGTATTATATACTGATACTGATACAGGTAATATAATACTGATTAGTATTATATTACCTGATGGGCTTCGGCTGCTCGACCGGGGCACTTTCCACCTCCCTATCTCTATTCACACTTTCTCTTCTTCCCCTCCCTCCTTTCTTGTTTTACTCTCCTATATCTCTTCCTCCCCTTCCTCCCCCCCTCCTCTTTATCTTCTTTTTAATTTTCTTTCTTTTTCCTCCCTGGTCCTCCCCTCTTTTCTTGCCCCTCCCCACCCTTTGATTGGTCCCGAACCTAACCTTAGCTTCCCGTGTTCTCGCCTCCCCCTTTTTTTTGTTTTTTTCTTTTGATTGTAGTGGACGTACAAGATAGAAGAAGTTGACAGACCACTTCAGCGCCTACATGCCACTAAAAATCACATCTATTAATGCGAAAGGTCTCAATTCCCCGACCAAACGTTCAGTGGTGTTGAATTCCCTCAATAGCTCAAAATGTCAGATAGCATATATACAGAAAATGCATTTCCGTCACGATAAGATACCTTCACTTAGGAACCGTCGATTTCAGACAGCATATCATGGCCCATCCCCTGACTCTAAGTCTAAGGGTGTTAGCATATTGATTGATAAATCCCTCCCTTGGACGCCATTTACTTTTGAAGGTGGACCCTGAGGGGCGGTACCTCCTAGTTAAGGGGGAAGATCCACACAAGATTGTTTACCCTGGTTAACCTGTACCTCCCTAATACTAACAAAGTGTCTTTTTTGGAGGAGTTTCTTGAGTTTGCTGATGTGTTTGAAGAGGTAGTTTTGGTAGTAAGGGGTGATTTTAACTTAGCATTGGACCCGGCCCACAATGTTTCTAGGGGGGCTTCCCACCTCCCTTGTTCTGTCTTACGATGCCTGAAAATCCTCTTGCACCTCCATCAGCTAACTGACATCTGGAGACTACAGTACCCTAGTGAGCGTGACTACACTTTCTATTCTCCTGTCCACAAAACTTACTCGCGTATAGATTTTTTTCTGGTCAAACACGATCCAATCTCTCAAGTACAAAGTACAGAGATATGGAATATGACATTCTCTGATCATGCACCGATTTCGATCACAATATTATCTGATGTCTCCCTCCCTAGGGGCGGTTCTTGGTGTCTGAATGAATCTCTCTTATCCTCTGGCAACTTTGGGACTCATTTGGAAAGAGAGATCTTGGCCTTCTTCGATAGGAATGAAGCGTCTGTCTCTAGCCCACTGAAAGTATGGGAAGCCCATAAATGCTATGTGCGCGGTTTGTTAATCCAGCAAGGCCATAGGATTAAAAAAGAACGCCAACAGCTGCTTAAGCAGCTGCTTCAGGATCTGTATGCTCTAGAGACTAGACATAAACGTGGCCACTCCCCAGACAGGGAGGCACAATTAGTGGAACTGAGAGGGAGAATAAATATGCAGTTCTGTTTCCAAGAAAAGTCCCAACTAGACAAATGCAGGGCGTTTTTCTATGAATATAATAACAAATGTGGGAAAGCTCCAGCGCGAGTCAAAAGGGCCCGTACCTTTATTCCTTGCATCCGTTCAAGTGCTGGTACCCTTCTGCATCGTTCTCATGATATAGCTGATGTCTTTAAGGATCTCTACTCCAAACTTTATAATTTAAGGGGGAATTCTAAGGCGGGTCCCTTAGACGCAGTTATTATTAATATTATTATTATTATTATTATTATTAATAATAATAAACAGGATTTATATAGCGCCAACATATTACGCAGCGATGTACATTAAATAGGCAGTTGAGACAAATATACAGGAATACCTAGCAGCCTCTTGCATCCCTAAGATTCTGGAAGAGGCCCTGGCAGCTCTAGATGCTCCTATTATTTCGGCGGAGTTACAAGCAGCTGTAACGAAAGCACCCACGGGTAAGGCCCCAGGCCCCGACGAGTTTACCCTAGCCTAATATAGGCGGTTTCTTCCTCAACTCTCTGGCCCCTTTTTGACGGCCTTCAACGCACTCTCTCTGGAACACCCTTTGCCTGCTTACTTCTCCAGGGCCCATATCACAGTCATCCTGAAACCAGACAAAGATGCTACGTTGTGTGCGAACTATCGCCCGATATTGCTTTTGAATTGTGATACTAAGCTTTTTTCTAGCATCTTAGTGCGAAGGCTAACACCCATCCTTCACCGACTTATCCATTCAGACCAGAGTGGTTTCCTCCCATTTAGAGAGGCTAGGGATAACACTACTCACACGCTGAACTTGATCCACCACGTGACTGTACACAAAATTCCTTCTATGATCTTCTCGGCAGACGCCGAAAAAGCATTCAATCGCGTGAACTCGACCTTTATGTACCAGGTCCCTAATTTTATTGGCATTCCTAGCAAGCTGGATACAGGCCCTCTATAGGAACCCTACCTATGTTTGAGTTATTGGAATTCTTTCTCGTCCGTTCTCTATTACAAATGGCACAAGACAGTTGTCTCCCCTACTCTTTATTCTGCTCCTTGAACCCTTGCTAGGCCATATTCGCAGGAATTCAGATATTAAGGGTGTTAGGGTAGGTTCCTTTGATCACAAAGTGGCTGCATATGCGGACGATCTTCTCTTTTATATTACTGTTCCCCAGGTGACCCTTCCCAACTTACTACTAGAGTTACGTTGTTATGCTCAGTTCTCCGACTATAAAACCAATCTCCAAAAATCAGAGGTGTTGGACATTAACATACCACCTGAGTCACGGAAAGCGTTAGGACCCTCCTTCCCGTTTAAATGGGCTTGAGGTTTTGTCAGTTACCCGGGCACTAAAATCCCTGCTGACCTTAGAAGAGTAGTTGAATTGAACTTTGTATCACTACTTAACATCAACAACAACAGACATTTTCTTGGTTTGGCCGATGCAATATCTTAAAAATGAACACCATGCAACGTCTTCTCTATTTACTGCAAACGTTACCTGTATGTATTCCTCTTCATTTGCTGCATAAAATTCGCTCTGAGTTCCTGACAAATTAACATTATTCGTCTTAACAAATTAATTCTTCGACTCCCAAAGGATCAAGGGGGGATGGCTTTCCCGGGCCCAATACTGTACCACAGGGCGGTACATCTGACCCGATTGGTAGACTGGTGCAGACACGCCAGCTTCAAAGGATGGGTGACCCTGGAGGTCTCCTATAATCCTAAGTGTAGCGCATGGTCCCCGGTTGAGGACATGGTTGCCCTTCACCGTCTGATAGGTGAGACACTTAGAGTGGTGGCGAGGTATTTCTGCACAGAAGGAATTACTGTTTTCCCCTCCCCTATGTCCCCTATTCTAGGTCACCCCAAGTTTCCGAATAGCAGGAGAGACCCAGTATATAAGATCTGGATTGAGAGCGGTATCTATCGGGCTATCCATTTCCTACACCATTCCATCTGGTCCACTACGGACCAGCTCCAGGTAGACCATTCCCTTCCGAGTCTGGGTATCTGGAGGACAATACAATTTCAACACTTTATTAAGTCACTGCCGCCGGCACAGGATTTTGGCCGCCCCCTTGGCTTGCTAGAGAGTTTATGTGTAAATGGCGATCCCTTGAGAGGAGTGCTTTCCCATATGTATAAAATGCAACTGACAGTCCAAGACCCTTCAACGCCATATTTTGTCACTAAATGGGAGAGAGATCTTGGTATTAAATTTACCAAAGATCAAATAGAGTGTATGTTATATTACGGGGACAAAACCTCTATCAGCAATCGTTATCAGGAGACTAATTACAAAGTGCTTACCAGGTGGTATAGAACCACCGATCGGCTGGCGAAACTCTTTCCACACACTAGCTCAGCGTGTTGGCGTTGTGGACAACACACAGGTACACTGTTACATATATTTTGGACCTGTCCTAGTCTAACTTCATTCTGGGCGGCTGTTGCTGATATTGTGCAAAAGCTGACAGAGGTGTGGATACGGGATAAACCGGAGCTTGTTCTGCTTCATGCGCTCCTGCGCCATCTGTTAAACGCGGCTAAGGCCAGCATTTTTCTGTCCCTTGCCAGCCCCTCCCTTCCCCACCCCTTTTTTTTTTTCTTCTCTTTCTCCCCTTCTCCCCTCTCTTTTTTTCTACTTCTAAATATAAAAAGTAACCAGTGAAACCTGATAGAAGATTGCTTACTGTTACAACAGGAGTATTATTGTGTGCGTATAAAAGTTACCAGTATTTACCATGTATATGTCTGTTTTTATTGGTTGCTAATAAAAAAAAAAATCTATAATTTAGAATAAAAGCAGTAATTCTAAAAATATTGGATGGTTTGACTTATAGTATTCTCTGTTCATAATATAAAAAAATCAACAGATTTCACAATATCTACAGCATGGGTGCCGCAGAGCCTTGCCTTACCCCTCCCTGCTCTTTACCAGTAGCCCTTTTGCACGTCTATAGGGATAATGGGGATGTCTTTTAGTGTGTGAGAAGGCTTGTGTACCAGTGGGGAGTGGGGAGGGAGGCAGAAAGGGCGGGAGGGAAGTCTAAGGTGAACAGTGCTGGGCTGCCAAGTCAGTTTGGGTTCGGTGTCAGGGTTCAATTACCAAGATACCTTTGTACAGATTAGCAGTTCTTTTTCTTGTGCAGCACGTCATTCTCCAATGACATGTGGACTGTAGCTTTCATGTCACTAAAGTCTTCTGTGCAATGTTCTGTCATTCAATGTCTCATTAGCTTCAGTCACTTCTGTGTCATACTCAGTATATATATTATATATTTTAATAATTGCAATAAGAACAGATGTTTGTCTCAACATATTAATAGGCAGCATGGTATCAGTTACTGTATAAAAACCTCACTGGGAGTTAATCACAAACAAAGCACAAAAAAAAAATCTCAATAGAGCCCAGACATTCATTAACTTCTGGAGCACGCTGTGCTTTGATATGCAAAAAGAAACAACTGCAGAATTCGTCTTGGTCATTAAAGAGTTACAAGAGGCTGCAGAAAGAGCTCATCCCCCTAAGATTACCCACAACCTCAGCTGTGTTTAGCAAAAGATTTCTTCTGCAAGTCATGCAAACCGCCTTGCTCCAAGCCTCTGTTCTGCACAGGAGCGAGCAGGGAAGCCCCTTCGTATCTAGGAGTCATCCATATGTCGGATGTCCTTAACCCAGGGACTACCTGTATTGGAAATGCACTTTAGTGCTATTTTACCCTAGGTTCAACAGTTTAGCTGCATCCATGTCTTTACCAATAGTATCTTTACCAATATATACCAATAAGCCAAATTTCCACACATTTTTCAGTAATTTCTCCTCTTTAGAAACGTAAATCAGTTTAATCAGTATACAAATTTGTGCTTTTTGTAGGTTTACCCTAAAGAGAAAACAGAATAAATGTTATACTTACGGTATGAATTTTCCAGACGAATCAAACAGTTCAGGAAATCGTCAAATTCTATCTGGTATTGGTCATCAGCATATCTCAAGACAATCAGTTGTAACACTGTGTTATTAAGCTGGAACCCTATAAAATATAATTGTTATCTTAATTTAAGCTTTTACCAAATACTATAAGTGAGGTCAAGTTTTTTATTTCTGCATTTTTTTATAGATAAATAGGTAAATCTTTCAGCTGTTACAGATCCAGAACTAACAGTAAATCTTGCAGTGGGAACACCTCTTCCATTGATTTATACCCTGTTTCCCCGATGATAAGGCACTGTCTTATAATTTTTGAAATGCCAAAATATGCCTTAGGTCTTATTTTCAGGGGAATGTCTTATTTTTCCATGAAGAAGACTACAATACACATTTATTGTTGAAAATCACTCATGATCACTTATGTGCCATTCATTGTCCCCTCATGATCACTTATGTGCCATTCATTGTCCCCTTCTGATCACTCTGTGCCATTCATTGTCCCCTTCTGATCACTATGTGCCATTCATTGTCCCCTTCTGTTCACCGACTCACTTTTTTTTTGGCTTCTACGGCTGGGTAACAGACTCTGTTAGGGCAGGGATCAGCAGCTTGCTTGTCCTTCCTGGAGCAGAGTCGCGGGCGCGTGTGCGGGCCTTTGAAGTCACTTTCAGTTTCGCTCTGCACTGCAGCCAGCACCGAAGAGTCACACAGAGGCACACAGTGGGAGGTATCGGTGGGTGTCTTATTTGTGGGGGGTGCTTTATTTTAATGTTTTGAGCAAAAATCAGGGGGTGGCTTATTTGATGGGGATGCCTTATCATCAGGGAAACACGGTATTTCTTTATTTAGATCTATATAGATTTATAGTTTTGGCATAAGGAATATAATTGAGAGCTGTATCTCTTAAAATAAACAAGACTCTGTTTCATCACAAGACTGTGATTATAAGTTCATTGGCGTGAGGAATATCACCAAAACAATATTTATTTTCTTATGTAAGAAAATAAGAGTTACACCTGTCATTAGTGACATATTATGGTAATTCTACCTTAACCACAATGTATTTAACAAGAGTTAGTATACCATTAGTTTTTATTAACAACCCACCTCACTAAGGCAATGCACATCCAACCCATATGTCCCTTAGTGAGCTTCAGCAGAAAAAAATCAAGCATATCTGTCTTCTGATCTGTTCTTGTGCATTGGCAGTCCATTCATTTCATATGAATGTCTTACCCTAATGCATGGTAACATGCATAACAAACTTAATATGTATAAACAAAACACTTCAGAGCCTTAAACAGGCCTTTAATAATTTTTCTGTTATTACCTCATCTAGTAGGGATTTCCATAGCTTTAAAGTGGGCCCAAACTCATATGTAACTTGGCCTTTTGGATATTATACCCTTACCTTTAAATCTGACAGAGTCTTTATATAAGTGCTTTGTTTGGGTAAAAACATCATCCATTCCCACCTCTTAAGTCACTGACTGCCAAGGTGGCAGCTAGTGCTCATAGAAGACACATCGTATGTGTATCATCAATTGGTGCATTTCCAGAGAATTTGTGGAGAAGACCGCATTTAAAGAAGTAATCTTCAAAGTCAACTACAGTTGAGCCTGTTTCTTTATGTACAACTATCTTTGTATATAACATTTGAGGAGCCTGAATATCAGGACATAACAGCATGTAATTGTCACATCATATGGAGAACAGACAAAAGTCTGCATTTGAGGGTTTGTATCTAAGCGCTGCACTGGAAGGGCGAGGTGTTGGCATTTTGAAGTTGTGTACTGTATGTGAGGTCTGCAGTTGGGTATGTGTATTTGTGGTCTGCAGCTGAAGGGGGTCTGTACCTGAAGGCTCTCCCTCTACCCTATGATCACACAGCCTAGTTAAAGAACCTATAATTGTGCACCCCTGCAGGGGCACACTTCATCTGTAATGCCAGGGCAGAAAGTAATTTAAAACCAGCATGTCTTCAGAATTGGAGAAAAAGAAACTTCATTATTTAAAAAAAAAATCGTCTCACTTCCTGATGTTTCTCTAGAATGGAAATGGAAATGTTTACATTGAAAAAATGTTTACAACTGAATCAAGGACCACTATACCTAGTGTCATATTTTTTACATGAAGTTGTATAAAGTTAAAAGCTAAAAAGAAATGTAATTGGAATTTTACCTGCTGCTTTCAAAGCCAGTCGCAGCTCATATGAAGACATAGTTCCTGACTTGTCTCTGTCATGCTGAACAAATATATTCTGAAAGACAAGACAAAATACATTTTCGTTCTTAACACTTATAAGCAAATAAATTAAAATATGGTTTGTTTCATGGTGTAGCGGTAGCACCGTGTACTTTTGAATTTTTTATTAGTCCGTGGAAATAATATTTTTTTCTTTAACTGGTTGTTATAGATGTAATGTATTTAAATCAATCAATATTAGGTATGCTTTGACAGGCCTCCAAAATACATCTTAGTTATTTTATTTAGAAAAAATCTTTTATCTGACCAAAGAAAAGTGTTTGCACCAAGCACCAATAGGTATAAATGCAGATTCAGAAGCAAATTAAGAAGAGTATCTTCTTTAAACAAAGTTAAACCCCCACTCACCATTAGATATTTGTTAGAGCAGGTGAAACATGCTTACTTGACAAGATATAACCCTTAGAGAAGCATTTTTCTAATACATTAGACCTACAGCCCTTAGATATAAGTAGGTAAAAAAGTGGGCAGTGATACCATAGTTTGATATTATCATTCAGGAGCTACCTAAACTAACAATAACAACACTTCATACCCACATTTCCCAATCTACATAGTTAGAATCTACATAATTAGAATATGGGGTTATACCTGAAAGTAAACTTAAATAATGAACTAATGACAGAGAGCAGTTGTTGCTAGTAGTAGAGGGTAATGATCTAATTATGCAGGTCCTGAATGAAAAGCAGTAAATTGACTAGCCATAGCAGACGTCAGGCACATCTACAATTTCTTGACTGAGGTGGCCAACTAACACATCACAGAGAGGACTGGCTTAAAAGTAATCCGAAAAAAAATATATATATTAATGCACATCTATTTCTTTGTTCTCAAGAGTAGGTATGTTAGTGGCAAACCTAAAAGAAGGTGGGTTAGGCATAGCATGAGAGGGTGGGTAAATTCCTGTCAGCATTTCTAAAAAAAAGTCTGCACACTAGTCCTACATCCAGACTATAAAGGTGAGTTTGGACTAGTTCCTGATTCAGCAATTTTTCAAAGATTTCAATTAGTTCCTTGACCCACAAAGTGTTTTTTTTTTATCTTTCAATGTGTTTTTTATGTCTATTTCTTATTTTGTTATGTCTATATAAGATATATATATATATATATATATATTTATAGACATCCAAGAAACAATATAATAACAACAAGTAAAACAGAAATAAGACAATACCAAATTCTTATGAGGTATTTCAGAGAGAATTAGAGGCATTATCAATGATATTTACAGGCATATATCTGGGATTTGTAATCAAATTTTTTTGATTTGTATTGCAATTTGTTTCCATCACATCTAAGATAATGAGAATTTTTCTCCCACCAACCTGGACATAGAAATAAAATATACATGCAGGGGGCGTGGCCTGGCGATGGCAGCGTGAGCAGTGTTCTGAGGGAGCTCCATGCCTCAAGGGCCGTATATCAGTCATCACCGGGTAATTCCACAATCTGACACCACGCCGCTTCATGCCTTCCTCCAAAACAGGGGTGTCAAACTCTGGCCCGGGGGCCAAATCTGACCCCCAACGTCCTTTTTTTGGCCCCCAAAGGATTCCTAACTATAAACTGCAGCTGGCCCACCACTGCATCGAAATAGCGCTGCTACTACTATTCCCGGCATCACTATTTTTTTTAAATAATGAAGTTTCTTTTTCTCCAATTCTCCAGGTACAGACCCCCTTCAGCAGCAGACCACAAATACACATACCCAACTGCAGACCCCACATACAATACACAACGTCAAAATGCCAACACCTCCCCCCTCCAATGCAGTGCTTAGATACAAACCCAGATACAGACTTTTGTCTGTTCCCCATATGATGTGGAACATCATATAACGCCGTGAATTTTAATATCGGTGCTATTTCAATGAAGAGGGAGTTTCAGCGGTGGGACACTCATAAGATTTAGCTCCGCATTGGCTGGGTCTGGCATTTCCACCACTCCCCCTCAGCAGTACTTTTCCTTGCTACTCCAAGGCATGGACTTGAATGGTTGGATTTTCATAGAAGAATATTGTTATTATTATTGTTAGCCTGTGCAAAAAGGTTACCATTGAAATTTAACTCAGAAGGCTACAAATAGAGAAAGAGGCATAAGATTTTTTCTTAAAATGTAAAAAAAAAAATTTTATGCCTCTTTCTCTATTATAAGCTTGAATTCTCCAAACATCTGAATGACAGAAGAGGAATGGCAAAGTTTGCAGTGGGTAAAGTAGCCTTGCAAAACTAATAATTTTAAGCAGATAACAACGACCCAATAAGGACAGTGGCAGAATTTTGCAGCTAGTTAGTTCAGATGTAATTTTAGCAAGAAGTGGGGAATAATTCAGCTTATACATATCAAGTAGATATCGGGTGATTTTGCACTGCTAAAAAGATTTTATGATTTCTAGCAATTTTAGGACCCAGCTCTCAGTTGCCTGAGGAGAAGGCCTGGAGAAAGGGAAATTCGCCTTTTTCGCTTTTTTCTAAATCCAGAAAAAGTACCAAACTACTGGATGTGCTTAATTATATTTGGTAAGTCCCACTTTGGATAGTTCAAAAACAGCATTATGTTGTCAGCAAACATTGCTAATTTAAATTTGTCATCCATGCACCCTGACCCCCCTAAAATACAGCACAGTTTTGAAAAGATCCGGCCAATAGCTCTATAGTGAGGTTTAATAAAAGCGGAGATAGTGGGCACCCCTGACGTGTGCCTCTACCCAATGAAAATACATGGGGCAGGACTCCCACAACATGAATTTGAGTCGTGGGTGATGAGAACATGGAACCCAAATAATTTGTAATATGACCTCTGAAACCAAACTTGTGCAACACAAGGTGCAACCAGGACCATTCTTTACTTTCAAAGGCATTCTCCCCTTCAAAAAAGGGACCTGACAACAGCACCTGTTCAAGTACACACATTACTTTCCCAATATTATAAGTGGTAGATTTGCCAAAAACAAAACCGGCGGAGAAGCCATGCCAGACCTGCCAATTTTTTTTACATGATTTTATTATCTTAATTAAGGAGAGATATAGGGCGGTATGAGCCCGGGTCAAGAGGATCTTTCTGTTTCTTAGGTAATACCTTGATGTAGGGATATAGGAATGCCACCTCTTCCACAAGTATTTTAAAAAATTCAGATGGTAAGTCTTTAAGACCTGGTGCTTTCGCTTCCTCCGAAAGTTGAAGGAGGACTAATTGGGACTCGTAGTATGTAGCAAAGACAGATGCTATGGCCCTGATTTATTAAAGTTCTCCAAGGCTGTAGAGAATACACTTTCATCAGTGAAGTTGAGTAATTGAGCAAAACTGGAATGGATCTCCTAAAATTAGGGCCATAGTCTCTAGGAGCCTGTGACGTATCACCCTGGGAGTTCTTCATCACTGTTATACGTGGAGGTGTACGAAATCCCTTGCAAGATTAGCCAGCATTCTACCTGACTTGTTTTAAAGCGCAAAAAAATTCCGCTGAACGGAATGATTTGATTGTCGCATCATATTGGCTGATCCAAAAACCCCATGTTCTTTTTGCCTGCAACCAAGAGTTGCGGTTGTGGAGGTAGACAGAATTTTTTGTAGATCACAAATGCTCGCTGTGCTTGATCACAAGCTTCCTTATAGTTCAGCATGGTCTTCTTATTTAGTGTGGAAAGGTGAGCCATTATTCAGCCTCTGAGAACCGCTTTTGCAGTGTCCCAATACAGTTGCAGGTTAGACTTACGAATTGAATTTAGGATGTCAAATCAAGCCACCAATGCTTTAAGTGCTTTTGGAACGACTCATCTTTGGCCAAAGAAGAGGGAAAATGCCATACAAAGTCCGACTTGTGCAGGTAGCTATCCAAAAAAGTAATAGAGACTGGTGCATGATTAGAGATTACAAATGGATAAACATCAGCAGATTCCAGTTTCATCAAGAGATCATCAGTAGTTAGGGGAGTCAGTTCTGGACATCATTGAATGTACTGTTGAAACGGGAGTATATTCCCTCTCCAAAGGATGCAAATGCCTCCAGGCATCTACCAAACCGGTAGATGAAATAAAGGAGCAGAAAGATCTGTCACTGGAAAAGGTAGCGTTGTGCCCTTGTGGCTGCAGTGTCCTATCCTTACTTGTACTGGGAACTGCACTAAAGTCACCAGCAAACAATGTTGGAACACAGGGCAGACTTTGGAGATGCTTGAAAATGGATAAAGGGCCATATACAGCCATAACTGTTAGAGAATTAGCCAAGAACTGTAACATAATTGCTGCCCTTCTGAGGGATTCCTGAGGGATCACAGGACTTACTTGGAACTGTGTTTTGTAGCCTTTTACTGAGTGGAGTCAATACTACTGCTTGATGACCAGGTGCAGAGGCCCCCCCAAACCTCTCCCACCCACTGCTTGCCCATGGCATGGTAAAATAAAAAAGACAAATGTGTCTCTTGCAACACAGCGATATCAGCTTCCAACTTTAGATGCAGTAATACTTTGGTACGTTTATTTGGTGGGCAGAGGCCATTAACATCACAGGTCATTCATTTAAGGAGGTATGAAAACAAAGCCTGTTGCACATAGAGCTAGTGACCAATGAGTATATTCCACCTGGCTGTCCCAGCCAAGCAGGCCTGTGGACCTGCAAAAGTCACCATCCAGTAACAGATTCATAAGAAAATAATTGCAAATATAGAACTGCAAGATATATTTTTGGAAAACTTGGGAGGGAAATGTAGGAAAAAATAATATACTAAACATCAAAACGAAAGTCCTATGTAGTAATACAGGCAATGGACTTCCTTTTTTCCCAATGTGGAGCACTTCCATAGCTGATACAATCACGGATGAAAATGAAATGTCCTTCTGTAATTTTACAAAAACAATGTAAGGGAATAATAATAATAAAAACCCAAGAACAATTTTTAATGCAGTGAGATCTATTGTGAACTTCTGGCACCACCTTGTGGCAGTTTCGAAAAATAGGCCGTACAAAAACTAACTCCTATTGTCCTTAATCAATATAAATTTAAACCCAGCATGTACTTGCAGGCACATGTCTTAGTAACACACATGAATTTTCAGGAGCAGCAACCCATTATGATTTAGTGGATGAAGAAGGAGATGTTTGAGCTGATCTGGAGAGGGGAGACCTTCCCAGATCACTGTTAGAGGGACCTTTATCTTCTATTGTATTAATAGGTAAGCAGCTTGGAGAGGATCTTTAAATAGTTGTGCTTCTTGATCAGATAGGAACATTTTCACTACTGCTGGATACATGAGGGTGGATTGCACGCCTTTGGAGATTAGTTGTTTACAGATTGGTGAAAACACTCGGCACTGGTGGTTTCAGCCGAATAATGTGAGAATAGCAGCACTTTACTATCATCAGCTGAAAAGTGGGCTTAAGACCGTTAGGCCTTGGGAAGTTGCATTTTGTCAGTAAAATCCAAGTAATGGGCAATTATAGACCATGGTGATGATTTGTTACGTTGGAGTAGTGCCATTCTGTGAGCCCTCTCCACCTTTATAGGCGCTTTAAGCCCCAAAGTTTTCAGTAGCGTAGGTGCACAGAATTTAGGCAAGTCAGATGCTTTATATGATTCTGGTAGACTAATGATTCTTATATTAGTCATTTTTCATATCAATTACTTTTTCTGATAATAAATTGTACTGCTTCCCCATCTGTTGCTGTTGAGTGTGAGCCGTTAATAAATCGTCCTCCAGATCACGTATACATTGCTGCAATTCACACCGCTCTTCCCCATGTTTTACCACTATATCTGTATTGGTTGCAGGTGTTGGGTGAGCGTTTCCTTAATATTCAGCATCAAGCTGGGTTGGAGGTGTTGAGACACCTCAAGTGCTAATTTCTTGTAATCTAGTGAGATACATTCATGCAGGGAAATTCGCCCTTCCTGTCTCCATGTGCTCCGGTGGCTCGCCTGCCATCTTGGAAGCTCTGCCCTTCCAAGTTGTCATCTTCTGCTTGGTCCTCTGGGGAGCTAGAGGAGCGGAAACAAAGCGATCCATGCCAGCCGAACGGTAGTCGGCTTGCATCCGCTGGGTTACTGTATTGCAAAAGAGAGTTGGGAGGAAACAATGTCACAGGGGAGCTGGAGCCACAGCTCTACACTGCTTCCTTCATCAGGCGCCGGAACCAAAAGTCACACTCGGGGTAGTTAAAAAAGTAAAATATAAACACCTACCTGGTCCCATCTGCGGGGGTTAATGTACCGCCACCCCACCCCAATCCAAGATTAGCAGTTACATATACAATACTTTAAATGTCTATTGCAATTACTCCAACTGATTTACTATGGAGGACTTTAAAACCTACCAGGAAGGACTTATTTTGCCTTTGTTCATAATAAATATACTCAAAAAGACTATTTTTTCATCACACAGTTAGATATAGACCAATTTAAAAGGGCAGACCTAGGGATGTAGGTCCACTATGACTTTGCACAATCTTAGTGTCTATTTTTGCAAAGTGGCACAAGGCCAAACAGTGGACTTTGAAACTGAATCCAACACTGTTAAATGACATTCATACGCAAGCACATATTGAGAAGGCCTTTCAACATTACTTTTTGGAAAACAAGATGAACTGATCAAATTGGGCACACTCAAAAAACAGGATGAACAAAACAAAATATACAAGGTATCCAGAATTAAAGCAATTATTAAAGCAGCTCATAAACACTCTACTCAAAAAAGTAGCACTTAGGGACCCTCAAAAACTGACACAAGCCTGTCAAGACCTAAAAGTACTTCTTGATCAACAACCCTCCAATAGATCCTTTATGAAAGCGCATCACGGTTTATCCAAAATTGGATAAATACAATAGGTTTTGTTCTAGCTACACACAATATCACTTTTGAATATAGACATCAAACTGTTAGCAAAAATTTTAGCAATTTGCATTTATCTTTTCCTCTTAAGTTAGACTGATTTAGATCAAGTTAGTTTTTTTACCATTTGGGTCCAACTGGAAACCGCTTTATTCTCCTCATCACAAGCAGATTCATCTTGGATAAAGACATAATATAAAACTCACCCCATGATTGGCCTGACATTACAGGTCTTCCGATGATCAGCCAAACATTACAGGTCTTTTCTAAATGAAATAACACCCAACGTTTAGAACCTATTCCAGGACACCTAGCTCCAACACTTCATGGAACGCATTGATGTTGCCAAAAACAAAGACCAACCTACCAGTTTTGCAATATTTTTAAATACAACATCGTTAAAATTCACTTTCTGCTTTTGAACAGATTTGTGTGGATGGCCAACCAGTAAGCCTTGTTATATCCTATCATCCAGATAGGTTTTACGAGAGAAAAGCTCATTGAAGTTTAAACATGCTTGGGAATCAGCTCTACAAACACAATTTACTGAGGAATATGGAGTCAAGCATGTGTGCTGGCTCACAAATGCTCCTTTAGTGTGAGACTTCAGGAAACCTCCTATAAAATCTTGACTCGTTGGTATACAATGCCAACTAGATTGCATGATCAGTTTCCTAAACAGTCCAATTTATGCTGGAGATGCCAGAGAGAAATGGGTATATTGGAGGACAACTGGTGGGATTGTTCCCTTATACAGTCCTATTTGTGCAACAGGTAGTGCATTACTAGCAATACCATTTTCGGAATGAACATTCCTCTTCTACCTCAGGTTTGTTTGCTTCATATACAACGTTTATCTTCTAAAGTGTCAATGCTCATTCATTTGCTAAAAGCCTGGTACCTCTTTATTGGAAGTCCCAGTGAATCCTTACTATTCAGCAGTGGCTCCACACAAGTACAAGAAAAATAATCTATGGAAGAAGTTAGAGCCATTTCGATAGATGATCCTACTAAATTTAAGCAAACCTGGTCAGCATGGATTTTTTTCAGGTATTGAAATACAAGGAAATATGTTCAGAACAAATACCAATTTGTGAAATTTTATCTGCTACTGTTTTAATACCTAATAATGCTAACAGAGTTATAGAATACTTGGTTCGTCTGTTTTAGGTTTTATTTATTGTCTATCTCTCCTCCTAATTTTATTAGATGTCTACCTTTGTATTAGTATGAGAGATTGTAAGGGGGGCTTTATTTGGGTTTGGGGGGGAAGACTTTTGTATCCCAGCATTTGTCATTGTATTCATGTTTCTACTTTCCAAAAAAATTTGGAAAAAACAAGGAGCAACGTGTAAAGGAGATGAAGAGAGTGAGGGAGATCAAGATGATGGCTGACTGGTAAGGAGCAAGGATTTATGTCAGGAGCACATGCTCTTGTGTCCCCTGCAGTGGATGAAATAGAAGACCCATTATCTGTTCTGAAATTGATCTGAGAGATTTTGGCTCAAGGGAGATTAGGTTTTATTTTCAAAGGACCAAAGATTGCAAATTCCTCTCCTAGAAAAGTACTAATTCGTTCTGCTCCAATTGCAATGTCAATGCCACATCTTAATGTTCTATACCAAAAGGGCCATTCATGCTATAATTGAGGGTACTCTGCATTTTGAAAAAATGCCCTACCAAAACAGAGTAGGTCTGAAACAAGATCCCCTGGGCCCTATTAGGCTGGGACTCCTAGATACAATTCCTTATCCCTGAATTGATCCAGTGATATTTGCCCTTGGATACTCAGACATGATACAATGCAAATTGGAATAATATGGTTCAAAGAACTTTGAGGAAATTATCATTAAAACTGGCATTCCTTGAATGTGTCACCTAACTGCAGCCAGCATGGATGCACTAGGACACTATCCCTAGCAAATAAAACAGTCTATCCACCTCAACCTGGGTCTAAGGTGTCTGGAGTGACACAAGGTCCAAATGAAGAATGTATGTCATATTTTACCAACTTCAAATTGGCTGTGGAATCTGCTGGTGGGGACATAACATGTGATTAATATTATTATTATTATTATTATTAAACAGGATTTATATAGCGCCAACATATTACGCAGCGCTGTACATTAAATAGGGCTTGCAAATGGCGGATTAATACAGACAGTGATACGGGAGGAGAGGACCCTGCCCTGAAGAGCTTACAATCTAATAGGTGGGGGAATTTACACACAATAGGAGGGGGATATGTATTGCAAACGGGTTTTGAGTTAGGACGAGGAGGACCATTCCAGAGAGTTGGGGCAGCTCCAGAGAAGTCTTGTATCTGTGCGTGTGATGAGGTTATGAGTGAGGAAGTCATTAGTAGGTCATTGGAGGAGCGGAGAGAGCGGCTGGGGGAGTATTTTTTTACCAGGTCGGAAACGTAAGTGGGACAATAACTGTGTAGGGATTTGAAGGCAAAGCACAGGAGCTTGAATTTGATTCTAAGGTGAAATGGAAGCCAGTATAAGGATCTGCAAAGAGATGCAGCAGAAGAGGAGGGGTGGGAGGGATGGATGAGTCTGGCTGCATCATTCATAATAGATTGTAGAGGAGAGAGTCGGGTTAGTGGAATACCAGAGAGGAGGATGTTACAGTAGTCCAGACGAGAGATGATAAGAGCATGAACAAGGAGTTTGGTGGTCTCAGGGGACATGTAGGGGTGGATTTTGGAAATGTTGCGTAGGTGAAAGTGGCAGGACCTGGAAATGTTCTGAATATGGGGGGAAAATGAGAGGGCAGAGTCAAAGGTGAAACATGCCTGAGGGGAGGGCCAAATAGTTTCAGGAATCAGTCAGACATCCATGATGAGATGGCTAACAGGCAGCATGAGACCTTATCCAGGACTGAGGGAGACAGGTCAGGGGTGGACAGATAGATTTGATTGTCATCAGCATACAGATGGTACTGTAAGCCAAAGGAGGATATGAGACTACCGAGAGAGGAGGTGTACAGAGAAAGGAGAACCGGTCCAAGAACGGAGCCTTGGGGAACACCAACAGGGAGGAGCAAGAAGGAGTTACCATTGAAAGAAAATTGAAAGGAGCGGTCAGACAGATAGTAAGCAAAGAGAGAGCAGTGTCACTGATACTAATGGAGTGCATTATTTGTTTTAGAAGGGGGTCAAACAGTGACAAAAGCAGAGGAAAGATCAAGGAGAAGGAGCAGGGAAAAGTTGCCTTGAGACTTAGCTCTGATGAGGTCATTGGCCACTTTAGTAAGGGCTGTTTCAGTGGAATGGGCAGCTCTAAAACCAGACTGGAGAGGGTCAAGGAGAGAGTTGGTGCTCAGGTAATCGGCGAGTCTTTTGTAGACAAGGCGTTCAAGAAGTTTGGAGACATATGGGAGAAGGGAGATAGGACAGTAGTTAGAGAGTAGGGAGGAGTCCAGTGAGGGTTTCTTTGGGATATTGAGAATTTTGGCATGTTTAAAAGCTGAGGGGTATTTACTAGTAGAAAGGGAGAGGTGATGATCTGAAGCCAATAATTCTACTCATCTTCATTACAGGATTGAGAGGAAAAATCAGAGAGAAACTTATGATTGGAAAGACATACCTATCTTTAGTTTGCTGTCATTGGCAACTGCTATTGTGAGAAATAAAGCACACTTTGAAGCTAAGAAACCTCGAATGAAACAATCAGACTCTAAATTGCTTGGTTGACAGTGGGGAAGCTTTTTCTGTTTTGAAATTAGACAAAGAGAATCTCCCCAATTAAAATGTCATTAAAGGAGTTGGAATAAGTGGTGTTCCTTACCCTCAACTAGAAACCACTCCTACTAAAACTTCACTTGGACCTTTTCAAACTGAAGCCTTTCAGCCTGAAGCTTGATTCTTTTCTCTGCAATTTCCTGCAAGATTTACTTACCCAATTGAAAGCACAAAAAAAATTTTCAGAGGAAGGGGTGAAATGGAAGACACATAAGATAGCATCATAGCTCTTTGCTCAGGGAAGATAAATTCAGGGATCACAGAGAGCTTCTCTAGTGATTTGTTAATGGCAACAAATCTTGATGTTTGGGGCAAAGAAGGGAACACAGGACTTTATTTGAAACCTGTCATACCTACGACTATCTCAGTACCCTCTGAAAAAGGCTCAATTAGATGGAATCAGAATACAAATTAAACAGTACTTGGAAGGAGGCATATTGCTGAATATTACTTTATCTGCTCAGGTGATATTTTATCTATTTAAGAAAAATTGAATAGTAAAAGACATTAGACCAATTAATACATTTTTTCAGGAGGATACATCTGTTGTACCAAAGCCTCACACTATTCTGGGCAACATACGACCCACCAATAGGTGGTTAACTCTGACTGTTTGCTTTCACTTTTAGGACAACCAAATACATGGACCAGACTGCTTCAAGGGATGGTCTCTAGCCAAAATTATTACAGTAAAGCGATGAAATATTGCCTAGACAGGTGGCAGTGTCCAAAGGATATCACCCTGTTGCAGTATGTTGATGACTACTACTATGTTGATGACTACTACCTGGAGCTGAAGAAAAATGCAGCCTCCATCCAGATTCATAGAAGCGTGGGGGCCGGTGTTTTTTTTACATTCATCCAACTTGGATTTTGACCTGAACCTAGAGGCTTATAATTGTTTCATTGAATCTCACTATAGTCAGAACAGGTTTGGTAAATGTGGGCAGTTAACTCTCTTAAAGCCTGAGTCCCATTGCATCAGAAAGTTTAACCTTTGGGTGAAGTGTATATACAGCAAGTGGCTCTGGCTGCCCTGGTTTGAAAGAAGGTTTTTTTATGCTCGTAACATATTTTACTAATGAATTGCTGATTATTTTTATTATTGTCATTATTATTATTATTATAATAAACAGGATTTATATAGCGCCAACATATTACGATGAAATTATATTATCTGCTGCTGAGCCTTTACGTATATGCAGTATAACTCTTTTCAAGAAAATGTAAATCCCAACTCTTTTTGCTGGTATAAAGTCATGCACAACGTAAAAAAAAATAGAATAGCCATATTTAATTGTTCTCAAAGATGTTGTAATAAAAGCGTCATCTACAGTAAGAAATCTCTGTTCCTTTAAAAGGGAAATACATTCTGCTTAGACAACACCACAAGAAGGAATATTGACCACTCCTGTGGGGCCTAACGTATTTGGTCCAGTACAAGGCTTTGGACTTATTCTAATTAATCTAGATGATAAATCTATATATTATGATAGGCTTCTTTTTGTTCGTGTAAAACAAGTTATCAGCAAAAGATGTTAGCTCAAATCTTCTACTACCTATACGTATACCCTCACATTTGGGAGAAGAGTAGAGGGCATCTTATAAATTTAATGAATGTAAGATGCGAATGTGAGACCAAATGCATTATGGGCAAAGATCAATTGTCAGTAGGGGCCCTCCACTTTGTCAAAAGTTTTCCCTGCACATTGAAGTGCTCTGGTACACGGCTGCTATGATAGCTACTATTGCAGTGTGTTCCCTATATAATGGAGTGTCGACGCTTGACAAAGCCCAGCTGGATGGCAAAAATGACTGTAATTTATTGGCCATCAGTGTTGTAATCACAGTTTAAAAGTGAAATAGGCATGTAGGGTGAACCCCATTTTGCGAATCAAAGTGGCGTAACCTTCAGAAAAGTTAGGGATGGACATGTTTTGCAATAAAATTGCATGAATACTTTAATCAACAAAGGAGTAACTTCCTTATTTAGTATTTTGTAGAATTCTGCAGAGTAGCCATTTAGACCTGGTGAATTATGATTCGCTAAAGCTTTGGTGGTTCTCTGAATTTTGTCAGCTGTTATGGACCGAATAACAATATCTCGCTGGGTGCCACATAAACCAAAATGTAATCTATGCAGGAAAATGAAAAGCGAGTTTTGGAGTAAAAAGTGTAGTCTTTGGCAAAGGAATTGGGTAGTCTCCAAGGATCTACCAAGGACTTTTCAGCCAACAAGTTTTTAATATCAAAAGTAGAGGTATGAGGGGTTCTAGGTAGCATATGAGAACTCTATAATTTGCTTTCCATGGTTGCTTTTAGGTCCCCTGCTAACATTAAATTAGGTAGTTCCCATCAAGCAACTTCTGGAGAAAGGTTACCTCTGGGGCATAATCTATACACAGGGAGTAAGTCATTCCAGTAGAAAGAAATTTGTATGGCACGATTTTGTTTGAAAGGATACCACTTTTTTCTGTTCTAAAAGAGTTTGATATGACCAATCCTGGGGCCTGTAAGGTTGCAGCATCACTCTTTTTCCATATCTGGGGATTGATGTTTAAGGTGTAGCAATACTCTTTTTCATTCTTGTGGCTTTGCTACATTCCACCATAATAACTTAAGTGCAGTCTGGAAGGTGCAGGAGATGTCATGGTGGTACGTGGAATACCTGGGTCTAGCAAGATGTAATTGAAAGAAGCCACTGCTCCGGGCATGCCAACACTAAACCAAAACTGTAGGTAGTATGGGAGTTAGTATCAAATGGCAGACTGACAGTGAGGCAACCCCATGCAGCTATTGATGTGTTGAACAAAACAGTAACAAAAATAAGGAATCTTCCCTTGCAGGGGTTGGTTTCAGCAACAGAAAAACAAATAATATACAGCAACCTGTCGGACAAAAAATCTTGGCTGCTCTCAAAACAAAATTCAACTCTGGACAAACACAGACTCATCCACAGACTGTCCAACCTACAGCCACTTCATGCTTGGCACAAGGTGCTTCTAAGCCTGGGGAAGGGGGTGCCAGTTCCTGAATTTTTAAATTCACCCTACCTTGCTCTTGCAAATTCCAAGGGAAACCCAGAACAGAAATTTTAACGACTGCTGTCTACAGTGCATAGTGGCAGCATACTTAAAAAAATTCAACACATTTAACCCATATTAGTCCTGTAAATTTAGGTACAAAAAATTCTATTCCCATTTTAGGTAAAGGTATCAAAACCCTTGTGGCCTCTAAACAGGGCAGAAGCTTAGTGCAACAAAGACATTTTTGGAAAAAATACAGAGCAAAAACATTTAAAGTTTTCAATAAGAAACAATATACAACTGTAGGATTAGACAAGGATACATAATCCACTGCACCAAGTTCTTCTGTTAGGTGCTTCATAGGTGAAGGAAATATTTAAGAACCCAATAGAAAACAATCTTGAAAATATTGTAAGAGATTAGTCCAAGAGCCCAGTCCAGTTAGGTCTTTTGTGACCCTTAGTTCTCCAAGATGAAGTAGGCTGTTGCTGTCATGGGCTATCTAACATTTTGATTTCACTTTTGCAGAAGGCACTAAGTTTCACTGGGTACATCAAAACAAATTCTAGTCAAACTGAACAAAATTTTTAAATTTTGGGTAATTGAGGCCTCTCCAATATGCAGCTCAGAATTCTGTGACAAATGCTCAGGGCCTAAATGATGTGTTCAAGTGTATGTGAGATATATGAAAGGAGATTCAGAGCCAACACAAGGTCCACAATGAGTAGGCCAAAAAGATCTTTGCCGTCACAACTTTCAGGGATACCTATGAAGAGAATGTTAGATCTCCAATTATAGTTTTCCAGGTCCTCCAGCTTTCTTTCATCGAAGTAACCAGCATATTTTGTGCCACCAATTTGTTTTGAGAGTCCAGAAGTTGTTTTATAACATCACGTACTCGTTGTTCAGGTGATGAGTGATGCTTGTAAATTAATTTGTCCATATTTGGATATGGGTGATACACTAGTTGCATAAGGCAGTAAAACCAGGGCAAGAGATGATCTCTCACAAGTGGGCAGGTCTTTCACAGAATGGCATAGTGATTGGAAACAATAAAGAAAACTATTAGAATATGTAGAGCGGTCCCAAGAGGGTTTCCACAGGGTAACAATGTTAAGAATGCCAAGCCTGAATTAATCGAATATTTAAAGGGAGAAAGTGAGAAAGCAGGCTTTTAAGGGCAAGGTAAGAGATATTAATTGGTTTAATGTGATGTGTTCAAAGTTTACTTCTAACAAAAGTTTAACTAAACACTATTAAGCATACATTATGCAACAAAAATTGTGGTGTTACAAAGTTACAAAAAGTCACATTGGTATACAAGGTCCAAAGGAAAATGAGAGGGTCCAAAGGACAATGAGAAGATTTCCAACGCCTTTTTGTTAAAAAAGTTATTGGAGGCTATTTTATTGCCGAGACAATTTGCATTTGTCAAGTGCCCTGAGCACAAGAAAGGAGAAGACACAGTTACCCGGGGCAACGCATTAGCTGATGCGGTAGCTAAAGACACCCTTCTTTAAGTAACAGAAGACCTGTTGCACCCAAATCCTTGTTCCCCTGATGACTGCAAAGTCACATGACATAACCCATTTATCGAAAGGAGGTATGATTGATTTGATTCAGCATCATTGGTTTGCCCCAGGTTTAACCACCTTTGCAATTGCCTATTGCCAGTCATGTCTAGTCTGCCTAAAATTTAATGCAGGAAAACCAGTCAAGGCTCCACAAAAACACCAGGGTTAAAATGGACACAGGCCCTGAGTTTGGCGCTCATGTCTTAGGTACACACCCCGTAAACCACTAAAGGAAATGGACTATATTTCCCCCATGACTCTCAGCTGTCGTTAGCACAAGGAAGTTTTATGGATTATGTTGTGCAATCACATCATATATTGACTGATCTGCATAAGCAGGTTTTTAGCTCTCTATTCCTGATCCAGTCTCTTTTAACTTCAACATTGGGTATTCTCTTGTCTAGGTCCATCTTGGGAGATATACATAATGACATTCACTTTTTGCCCTGATGATACAAAAGAAAGTGAGAATTCCTGTTAGACACCCATCATTCATTGAAGTATTTCTCCTCTCTTGCTGTTCTTTTAACGATTCCTACCATGTTCATTTTTCAACAGTTTGGATTTCTACTTTCTGTCTCTGTGACAATGGTCATCAGAAACAAGTGAGGGTACGTTTTCCCAACTTGTGTGTTGTGGCAAGAGATTAGTCATTAGTAGGTTATTTGAAGAGTAGAGAGGTTGATTAGATGTGTCAGTATCTGTGGATGTACCAAGTAAGAAATGTGTAGGACCAGTGAAGCGATTTAAATGCAATTAACAATAGCTTCCAGTGGGGGGACTGCTTACGCCACTTGTGCGAAGTTTCTGTCATTGTGTTAGGGTACAAAAGGACAACTGGATTGGCTAAATACAATGATACATGTAAACAATGACAAGAACTCCACCTAGTTGGGTTGTAGCCAGTCCAGCTGGGGTCAGCTGAGGTCAGCAATGGCAAGAGCTCAGCCCAGATGGCACTAGCTGCTCACTTACTGGAGCTTTTTTAAAAGCTGGAAGTCCTCTTTAATAAGGGTCCCCCAGATATCTGCCACCCCAACCTGGGTTCTGAGTACAGGGATACATAGTACAGATACCAAAACTACCTAATGTCTACAAAATATTTACTTTTATCTATTTTTAGCTAATACTTATCTTTTCAGGATGCAGTGTTGTGTATATGCGTCCACCATGAATGATCCAGCCCTCCATTTACCCTTCAGAGTCACTGCCGTCTTTACACTGAAGTGATCCCAGGATGGATGGATGGTTGATCCATTGTGGGCTGCTATACACAAGCTAATGGAGGAAGTGAAGGGTGCTGAGATCTGTGTTGTCTATCTGTTGAGAACTAGTATTCTCTGAGCAGAATAACACCATGGTGAAAATCAAAAATTTTTGTGTCCCGGCCATTTTACATAGCTCCTGGGACAGCGTAACAGCTTCGAGATAGTGGTACTGTCACGGCGAAAATGGGACAGTTGGAGCTATGGTTTAGGACCATATTTGAATGTACAGACTGTTCTGTTTTGTATAGTTTCCAACCCTCCTGTCCACCTGCTGTTGCATTCATTTGTATCAAAGCAGCGGCTTTCAGGCAGTCAAGGCTCCACTACCTCAGCCGAAGGTAGCTGTATGTCATTTCCATCTTCTGCTGGTCCTGCTCCTCCTCCTCCTACTCCTTGTTAGTCATTCTGTCAGCAATCGATCACCGAAGCGATTGCTAAGAGACAACAGTATGCGTGCACTCATCCAACGGCGCAGAAGCTGAACGTGCTTCTGTCCAAGTTGCTGGTTCCCTTTCCAAGTGATGGACTCTGCACCTTTCAGGGAACTGATGGCTTGTGCAGAGCCGAGGTGGAGAGTCCCAAGCCGTCATTTCAGGCAGTACCAGCCCTGCACAAATATGTAGAACAGAAGCTGGGCCAGTCCTTGAGCCTGTGGGTGCCTGTCAAAGCGTACGGCAGCGCCAATGTATGGAGCTGTAACTAGGGTCAGGGACAATACATGTCCTTTACGGCCTACTGGGTGAATGTGATTCCTGCACAGCCACACCAGCAACTTGGCCAGGTGACACCGCTTCCGCCTCCACGTTCTCACGCCGCTGGTCCGGCCACAAGGTCCGCCTTTGTCTCTTCATCCTCCACCGTGTCCTCAGCATCCACTGCAGGGACAATTCACAGTGCCCCGCCAGCATACCACATGTGCAGGGCACGGCGGTGTCACACTGTTTTGCACCTGGTTTGCCTGGGCGAACAGAGTCACACAGGGGAGGAACTGCTCCATGTGATTCATCAAGAAATCGAATCCTGGCTTTCTCTGCGACAACTCAAAATCGGAACCATGGTGACCGACAACGGGAAGAACATTGTGTCGGTGTTGCGTCATGGAAGGCTTAGCCATGCGCCCTGCATGGCACACGTCTTCAATATGGTTGTCAAGCGGTTCCTGAAGTCTTCCACCCATCTGCAAGACATCATAAAAATGGCCAGGAAACTTTGGCATGCACTTCAGCCACTCGTACACGGCAAAGCACACCCTCCTTGAGCTGCACTGGCAGAACGGCATCCCCCAACATAGGCTGATATGCAACGTTTCCACCCGTTGGAATTGCACCCTTCATATGTTTGACTGACTTTACGAACAGAGAAAGGCCATCAACGAATCTTTGATGATCCAAGCGGATAGGAGTATGTGTAACTTCGATGTCAGCCAGTGGCAGCTCATGCGTGACATCTGCCGTTTGCTCAGACCCCTTGAGGAGGCCACGGGACTGGAGACGTGGCGCCTAGATCCCATGGCCACATGAGCCCTGTGGGGGCAGAACTGGAGGAGGAGGAGGACGTTGGAGCAAAGGCAATGTATAGCAAAATGGGTGGTTTTTCTACTCAGATGACAGGAGAGGAGGATCAGGAGCAGCCAAAGGAGCAAGAGAGAGATAAAGGAAGATGAGGCAGAGGACCCAGACACACAGTGGTAGTATGCAGGGGAGATGAAAGCAGGAAGTCCCTCCGAGTCACTTGAAGAAATGGCCCACTGCATGCTCACTTGCTTGCGCAGTGACAGCCAAAATGTCACCATTCGGCAGAGGGATGACTTCTGGCTCTCCACCTTGTTCACCCTCACTACCGGTCCAAAATGGGGGCCTTTTTTACACCCGCTGAGAGGGACGACAAACTGAGCTACTACAGAGACATCCTATGTAGTCAGTTGGCCCCTGCCTATTTGCACCATCGTCCATCAGCTCGCAGGTTCAATCGGGGGGACCCTCTTGACTCACGTTCCACTGGCTGCTAGGGAGGGGTGGGGTGGCAGGAGCAGTACCAGTTCCATCAGCAGCAGCCTGAATCCAGAGTCGCTGATGAGCAGATTTCTTCACCCGCATAGTGAGGAAACTACTGACCAGCAACTAGACATAGAGCAGAACCCGAACCAGCAGGAGGTGGCATACTTGGAGTGCACCCTGTCAGCTGTCATTGAAGATCCGCTGGACCACTGGGCAGCCAAACTGGATTTGTGGCCGCAACTGGCTGAGTTTCCCTGGAAAAGCTGTCCTGCCTGGCCAGTAGTGTGGCATCAGAGTGGGTGTTTAGTGCGGCGGGGGCCATAGTTACCCCAAGAAGAACTCACCTGTTCACCCAAAATGTGGAGGGACAGACCTATGTCAAGATGAATCAAGGCGTGGATCAGCCAGGATTTCCACCCACCAATGCCTGATGCATCTAATTAGATGATCCATGCCACCTGACCCAAACCTTGACAAAAGAGACTGGTTTCTTCTGGCTACCTGCCTCATCTACTACTCTGATGCTGCCACCCGCCTGATGCCACACATCAGATGCCAAGTGCTCCTTCTTTCACCCACCTTCATCAGCGGGTGCTGGTATTGCCCGCCCCACTCTGTCACCGGGTCACTTTGTGGTCTCCTGACGCTGCT
>NC_092861.1:103631569-103637708 GCF_032062135.1 Pyxicephalus adspersus
CTCTGTGGCCTCCTGATGCTGCCGCCACCTCCAGACTCTGTCATTGTGCCACTCTGTAGCCTCCTGAGGCTGCAGCCACCTCCAGACTCTGTCATTGTGCCACTCTGTAGCCTCCTGATGCTGCCGCCACCTCCAGACTCAGTCATTGTGCCACTCTGTGATCTCCTCCTGATGCTGCTGCTGCCCCCACCTCCAGAATCTGTCATTGTGCCTCTCTGTGGCAAGTTATCCCTGTGGTAAATTTTCTGACACCTCCTGCTCCGAACCCAAAAGTTGCATAGATCAAGAGGCCCCACTTTCACGGTCTGTATTTATACTGAAAATCCTGATGCTGGCGCCACTTCCACATTATGTCATTGTGTCACTCTGTGGCCTCCTGATGCTGTCGCCACCTCCACACTATGTCATTGTGCCAATCTGTGGCCTTCTGATGCTGTCGCCAACTCCAGACTCTGTCATTGTGCCACTTTGTAGCCTCCTGATGCTGTCGCCAACTCCTGACTCTGACTCTGTCACTCCACTCTGTGGTCTCCGCCTGATGCTGCTGCTGCCGCCACCTCTTGGCTCTGTCATTGTGCCACTCTGTAGCCTCCTGCTGCTGCCGCCACCTCTAGACTCTGTCATTGTGCCACTCTGTAGCCTCCTGATGCTGCCGCCACCTCCAGAATCTGTCATTGTGCCACTCTGTGGCCAGTTATCCCTGTGGTAAATTTTCTGACACCTTCTGCTCCAAAACCCAAAAGTTGCAAGGATCAAGAGGCCCCACTTTTATGGTCTGTATTGAAAATCCTGATGCTGCCCCCACCTCCAGACTCTGTCATTGTGCCACTCTGTAGCCTCCTGATGCTGTAGCTAACTCCACACTGTCATTGTGCCACTCTGTGGCTTCCTCATGCTGCTGCTACCTCCACACTCGGTCTTGTGCCACTCTGTGGCCTCCTGATTCTGCTGCCACCTCCACACTCTGTCATTGTGCCACTATGTGGCCTCTGCCTGATGCTGCTGCTGCCATCTCAGTCACCCTCTCCACTCTGTCGGGGGGCTCTACTTGTATAAGCAGTTAATAGAACAGGTTCTGTAGACATCTATGTGGAATCAGCTGATGAGAGTGTAAAAGGAGTGCTCTTCTTCTTGACGCTAACATGGACCTGTAAGGCTCATACTTGAGTTATTTGGTCAGTTTTGGCCCCGTGACTGCCCAAATAAGTGAAGTGTGCAGTGATAGCACACTAATAGCCACGCCTGTCATCTGCATGTCATACTGACTCACAGTATTATTTTACTACCACAGCAGACTCCCTATGTGTGTTACTGCAAGGCACAGTGTTCTACACCACTATCAAGGCTCTCTGCAGCACGGTAATAGCCGCAAATAAATTCTGATCGAAGCAAATCTTTTCTGAAAATTCGGCGAACCAGCCGAATCGAATTTTCGAGAAATTCGCTATCTCTAAATATATAAAAAGATGTAAAAAGGAGATAACATGTGCAAAACTTCAAAATGAAAGACTGATTGCAAAGGATAGTAAGGCAAACCCCAAAATAATAATAAATATAAATAATAATAATAAAAAAAATAATAGCAAAAAGTTCAGATCTGAGCATGTAGGCCCCTTGGATGTCGCTAGGTTGGTAACTGGGGATAAAGACAAGGCAGATTTGCTAAACACTTTTTTTAGCTCTGTGTACACGAAGGAAAATAGCAGAGCTCAAGTCCAAATTCATAATAGCAAAGTCACTGCCTTAAATGATTCACAATGGTTCAGAATTGATATGACTGAGAAACTGCTAGGAAAAATTAAGGTTGACAAAGCACCAGGACCTGATGGATTACATCCATGTGTCCTCAAAGAGCTGAGCTCAGTTATTTCAAAGCCATTCCTTCTAATTTTTAGAGGATTCTTCACTGTAAGGTCTGTGAAAATGTGGAATCGGCTCCCTCAGGAAGTAGTTTCAGCAACTACTATAGATTGCTTTAAGAAAAAGCTAGATGATGTGACTGTTGATGCAGGGAACATTTGATTGCCTCATGGAATCAGGAAGGAATTTTTTTCCCCTATTTGAAACAAGTTGTACCAGGGTTTTTTTGCCTTTCTCTGGACCAACTATGTCCTATAGGGTTTTATAACTGGGATATGTTTATTTCCCTAGTGGTTTAACTTGATGGACTTATGTCTTTTTTCAACCTAACCCACTATGTAACTATGTAACCTTCCTCTGCGTGCACGGGGCCTGCAACCTGGCAGTTGCCCGCAGCTCAACACCCTGACCTCTAGAGGCTCTGGTGAAGACCGGGCAGCTGCTTAGACTCTGCACCCTGTGCACGTATCTACCTACTGAGCTGGTGACACAAAGGGTCCACTATCCTGCCTTGCAGCTACCGTGACAATTACCATCTCACATGGAATCTGGATGGTATACAGAGCTGTAATTTTTTTAATTTGACAAGATATAGTGGGAAAGCTAATGCAAATAAAGATTACTCCCCGACTCTCAATGCTATTGGATGTTGTAGTAGCCTCCCCTTAATCGTTTAAGCGAAAAAAAAAAGGCAAAAGAAACAACAGATGGGATTTCAAGGCTGATATTTAAAGAATAATTATGTATTCATACAATAATTCATACATAATTAAATAACAGTCAGTTTGAACTTTCAAGCCCATTAAATTGTCATGGCGTTGGGGTATCTATAGTATACAGAAAACAACGTTTTTTAAATGTTACAGTCATTACCCGACGCATTTCGCCAAACTTGGCTTCCTCAGGGGTATATAGTTGGGACTGTATGGTCTATACAAATCACAAATTAAACATATAATTAATAAATATACATATCTAGTGAGTATAAATGACAGATAAAGACATTACACCATGATTCAGATATACTACCTTTCAAAGTCCTTTAGGACAAAAATAAATCAAACTATAGTATGAAGTATTAGAGGTAACGTGTAACATGGTATATCAAGTTGTGGAAAAATAAATAAAAGTTGGTTTAAAGAGTGTATTAGATGGACCTAATATATATATGTACAGAGAAGTATTAGTGTAAGTATATGTAGTCTAAAAATAAGAATGAAAGAAAAAGGTGCAAAAGATTACTTACTTGGGTACAGTAGATTACCAAAGTCTGGCAAGAAGTTTAATAACTGTCCTTTGTTTGCATTTTTTGGGAACACCAATGGTTTCTGCCTAGTGTCTGGAAAGAGTGGAGCAGATCTAACGTGCAGTTACCCTAGTCTCCTGCTCAACCGTGTCCCCATTGTACATTTTATGAGACCTTGAGGAGATTGTTTTAGCAAACTGAATGTATTACATACCTTTATTGATGTTAGTACTTTATGTAGTCCTGAAAACCCTTGTGGTTTTATTAATGTATAGCACAGTGCCACAGCCATACAAAAAAAATTATACAGTTATGTATATTTGTAGATAATATTAGCACTGAAAAATTTTCAAAGGATACATCCATAAGTGAGATTATGTTTAGACACGTGAGGAGACTTAGTTCCTTAAACTTTATATTCTTTGCTGAAAAAACAAAACAAAAAAAACAAGGGGTAAGGATAAAAGTCAGCAAAGGTTGTCTTCAAATTATAAACACATTTGAGCTTGAATAGCTAGTCAAAGGGCTGCTTGTGAACTGCTTTGCTGCCACTTAGACTCACGTAATTTGCTGAGTCTTAATAAACCTGTTTACATAAAATGCAAGTCAAGCACAGTCTCTAAACTGCTACGAGCACTGCCCAATGAGAGTCTGTGGGATTTTGATGTGTTTAGGATGAGCTCTAAAATGCATGTCAAATGCAGAAAAACAACACCCTTGGACATGCACTCTAATGTTCTCAATTTTTAAAAAAATATACAAATTTATTATACCAATCAAAGGGCAATTATGTAAAAAAAAGACCATGAGATATAAAAAAATTTGCACATAGATTGTATTGGAGGCAGTGTGATGTTTGCAGGTACCTAATTTTATATCATAGGCAAATTACTGTCTAGCTACATAATCACTCAAAAGTGGCTGTAATATTAGTTCTAGTTCAGTAACCTCGTATTTATAAAATGTGTTTATATGTTAAATGTGATTTTGTTTGAATTTTTTCACTTCTGTACCCATGTTTTTAATTTTTTACTACATGTACAGATTTACTGCATTGCTTAAGTGATTTTCTTCAGAAAGGTAAATGATTACTATCATGTAGTATTCTGTGCCCCTCTATGAAGAACATCCTGTATGTGAAGTAAGCAAATAAAGATACCCCTTGTATTAATCATTAATTACAAACTCTCTGGATGCGATCTTTAAGCCAGTTCCCTATCCATTTATATATTGACTTTTCTAAACCTATCGACTCTAACTTGCATATTATCCGTCTGTGGGGTACAGTGTCAAATGCTTTGGCAAAATCCAAGTACACTATATCAACTGCTATTCCACTGTCTACCTGTTTATTTACTTTCTCATAAAAAGAGAGTAAATTTGTTTGACATGCTGACTATCACTTATAATATTATTTTCTAGCAGAAACTCCTCCATGTGGTTCTTCAAACTCTCTTAGACCTTTCCAACTATGGATGTTAAACTAACGGGTCTGTAGTTACCTGGTAATGACTTTGCTCCCTTTTTACCTTTTTGAAGATAGGAACCACATTGGCCTTACGCCAGTCAATCGGTACCTTGCTAGTGACTAGAGTCTCTAAAAATTAGAAATAATGGCTTTGAAATAACAAAGCTGAGCTCTTTGAAGACACGTGGATATAATCCATCAGGTCTTGGTGCTTTGTCAACCTTAATTTTTCCAAGCTGTTTCTCTATCATATCAATTCTGATCGATTGTGAATCATTTAGGGCTATTGTTCATATCATTGCTATTATGAATTTGGACTTGAGCTCTGCCATTTACCTTTGTGTACACAGAGCTAAAAAAAAAAGTGTTTAGCAAATCTGCCTTGTCTTGGTATCCCCAGTTACCAACCCAGTGACATCCTTTAAGGGGCCTATTTGCTCAGATCTGATCTTTCTGCTATTAATATATTTGAAAATTTTTGGGGGGTTTGCCTTACTTTCCTTTGCAGTCTGTCTTCTATTTTGAAGTTTTGCACATTTATCTCCTTTTTACATCTTTTGTTAAATTCTTTATAGTTTTCAAACAATGAAGGTGATCCTTCATATTTATATTTTTGGAATGCCCTTTTCTTGTTCCCTATGGCTTTTTTAACATTAGCTGTGAGCCACATAGGTTTTAATTTTAGCCTCTTAAACTTATTACCAATTGGAATAAATTTTTCTGTTTGCTTTTGTAGAACAGACTTGAAACATTCCCATTTCTGTTCTGTGTTCTTTGAGGACAATATTGTCTCCCAGTCCAAGTAACAGAGAGCCACCCTTAATAATGGAAAAGTTGCTCTCTTAAAATTAATTGTTTTTATCTTTCCTGTTTATAGCTTACATTAAATGAAATCATATTATGGTCACTGCTACCCAGATTCTCTTTCATTTGCACATTTGCTATAAGCTCTGCATTGTTAGAAAGAACTAGGTCCAGCAGAGTATCATTTCTAGTTGGGGCTTCTATAAACTGTACCATAAAATTATCTTGTATTAAATTCACAAAATTCTTCCCTTTTGCTGTTCCTGTAGTTACTCCAGTCATTGTCAGGGTAGTTGAAATCCCCCATGATTAAAACACTTCCACGTTTTGCTGCTTCTGTGCTAGTAGTTGATTTTCTATTTTTTCCTTAGCACTGGGGGGCCTTTAGCAGACTCCAACAATTAATTGTGTGTTATTTAACCCCACATTCAACTCCACCCATGATGCCTCAACCTCATTGCTTGTTCCATCCACAATTTCTTCTTTCACATTCACTTTTAGATCACTTCTCAGATACAGACAGACACCACCACCAGTAAAGTGAAAAGTTTGGAGTTATGCATTATATTTGAAATAATAACCAACCATAGATTTAGGAGATTTTTGTGAGCACAAACGATTTTTAATGTATCAATAAAATGTATGTTTGATGCATTGAACTTACATTTTTGCAAAACAGCATTCAGAACATACTGCAACTCGTCAACACTAATCTCCATGTCCTGTAGGGTAAAAACATAATAAATATATATAAATAAATA
>NC_092861.1:103638632-103667113 GCF_032062135.1 Pyxicephalus adspersus
TCAAAGATGCTCAAGGTAGGACTTTCACTCTGCTAATGAGAGAAGAAAAAATAGCAAGGATAAAAAATGAGCACATGCACATATTTTGATTCATGGCTCACCTTTATGTGCATCTGATACAATGATTTGTGCATCCTCATGGATGTTCATCACAGCACACACCTATGTATGCTCATTAGCCCCACTGATGTCAAACAGGCTATTTAAAACTTGCAATATCACTGCCTATTTGCTAAGTGGTCTTCCAGAGGTCATAGGCCAGGTTTTATTTTCAGGTGACCTTGTTTTGTCTCTGTCAGGTCTCTAAATTATCTGTCTATTTGTTGCGTGGACCTCAAATCTCCTGTTACTGGCCTCAGCCTGCTCACCTAATCCACTTCTGCTTAGTATTTTGTACAGCATTGCTTGCATGACACTTACCCTGGCTATCTATTTTCTTAGCTAGTTGTTGATCTGCCCTTCCCCCTTATAAGCATTTTTGTATGTGTGCTCTTTCTGTGCTTCTATCAGTCAACCCTTGATGTGTGCCTACTTAACCAATAACGTATACCAGGACTGTCCAACTCCATTCCTCAAGGAAAGGATTTTTAAATAAATCTATTTATTGTACACCACAGATTACTAAAGTGACTGCTGTGTGTTCAGGAAATTTGGGAAAAAATTCATATCAGTTTTTCCATAATTTTCCTTCCCTAACTACTGTATGGCAGCATAAGTGGGAAACAACTAGAAAATCAAACTTTACTGCAGGACAAAACAGAGTCCATGGGCCTGATTTATTAAATCTCTCCAAGGCTGGAGAGGATAGTTTTTTTATTATTGAAGCTGGGTGAACCAGAAAACCTGAAATTAATTTAGTTAAAGTCAATTGTTATTTGATAGCATATGTTTTGAATCCTGAACCAGATCTATTCCAGGTGTGCTGGGTCACCCAGCTTCACTGATGAAGGTGTATCCTCTCCAGCCTTGGAGAGCTTTAATAAATCAGGCCCCAGAACACAACCAAATTACTCCATAGTCAAAGCTGCCAGCTCCACCCGATAATGACAATTGAGTACCAGGAAGCACTTTACAAATGGTTTTCAGTGACACTGGAGATGTAGAAGCCCAGGACACTGAAAATGTTCTGGTTGGGTGTGAGGTCCCCTCTTCTGTAGCTGTACACTGTAGCTCTTTGTTCAGCTAATTCACTGATTTAGCTGAACAAAGCTCATTCTTACCAGCCAGCAAGGGTTCTGATTGAAGCCTCCTTGGCTCTTTTCTTCCCAAACAAATAATCTGACAGTTTTCCTCACTGACTTGGTGGCCTGCAGGTACTAATGAAAATTCTTCCCTATATCTAAAGTGTAGGGATGAGCCAAGCTCACTTCCTCATAAGCAGGGAGAAACATTTCATGGTTAAAATGGAAAACCAAAAACCAAAAAGTAACACTTGTAACAGAAGAAAAAAACTGGTATATGTACTACCTGATCTGGTTAAAAAGAAATTCAAGGTTCTGTAGAACTTAAGGCTAAGTTTATTATTTCTGAAACCTTGGCTGTCTGGACTTCTTGGATTGATTATATTAAGATAGTGCCTAATATATTATCCTTTTAGCACTGCAATAAACTGTATAGTGTCTCTCTCCTGGATACTTTGACCTTTCCCTCCCTTTTGCATCTCTTCTCGTGTGTGTCTGTGTGTGTGTGTGTGTGTGTGTCTTTTTTTAACTGTTACTATGTCTGTTTTTCCTTAGTATTTCTGGGGAAGCTGTTTAGCCTATGACATTGGTAGTCATTCCTTTAGCAGTTCTTGACCGTCACCTTCCTCATCTTGTTTTGGATATCCCCTCCCTGATTATATGATGATAATTGTAGTCCCCTGGAATTTAGTTGTTAGCTTCATCCTGCAAAAACATATGAAACACGATACTTACTCACGGAGCCTGATTTATTAAAGCTCCCCAAGACTGGAGGAGAAAAATCATCATAGGTGAGCCTAGGTGATCCAGCAAATTGGATTGAATCTGGTTCAGGATTTAAAATAAAATTTATTGTAGGTTTCCTGGATCATCCATTTTCTCTTATAATGATCTATCTTCTCCAGTCTTGGAAAACTTTAATAAATCAGGCCCACAGTCTAAGAGTATGGGATAACCATAGGATATCAGGAGGCCTTATGTCCCTGTATTCCCTACTGATGCACATCCTTTCCATCCCTTCATGTTTAGTATTCATACACTTTGGACCTCAATGTTTAGGCTTTTGTTCATCAAGTCCCTAATTGAAATTAGTTAAAAGGCATTAAGAAGTATTTCTAATTTCTGTGGGGATTTTATTTGTATCACAGATGCTATGATTGATATCTCCACTGCCAGTCTGAAACCACAGACCACAAAAATTCACTTTTCTCAAAAATCTGGTTTGTTTAACTTGAGTTTGTTCTCATGCAACTGAAAAAAACTTTACTTTTTATTCTACTTCCCACAGATCATATTCTAGAAATAACTCATTTTGGTAGACAAATAATTGCTACCAAGAAGTACCGAATCTGCCATTCATAATATGAGTTGGCTAGACCACGCACCTATTTTTAAAAGATTTCATGGGATTTCAGAGAATTTCAGTGTGCCTTTTCTTATCTTTGGGTAAATTACATTTCTTTATTTAGCCCTGCACAAAAAACAAAAGGAATAAAAAGAGTGGTGGTGGGAACTTTTTTGTTTTTTGTAATGAATGATATATCTGATGTTAATCCTAATACTTTTGGTGTACTCATAAATAGGGATGAGCGAGCAAATTTATTAAATGCGGTCTCGCAGCGAATTGGGCTGTTCTTGCTTACCAAACATGTAGGCGAGAACGGCCTTTGTAAATTCGGCCAGCGAGACCAAATTTTTGAGACCAGCAAGACCAATCAGGGGAACGGAGCTGACGCTATGTAGTAGTTGTATGTGTTCTTGGATAGAGTTTCTCTATCCAAGAACACAGGAGTCCTGTTTTCCTGGATAGAGAAATTCTATCCAGGAACACATACTACAGGGCTGCAACAGCAATTAGGGGAGCGGAGTTGTCAGCTCTGCTCCCCTGTTTGCTGTTGCAGCCCTGTAGTATGTGTTCCTGGATAGAATTTCTCTATCCAGGAACACAGTGTGAGTCTCGCTTTCTGCTCATAAATAAATGCAGCCATGGGAAAAATCTTTTGATTTTTCCTACAACCCCGTTCATTGGTTGCAGGAAGGGATTATGTTGGCTTTAGGTAGAAAAAGAAGGGTTACAGTAGAATAAATATTCTTCAATATAGTCAAGGGAACAAAGCAAGCAAACTGTCAAGCAAACTAAAAAGAAAAGCCTAAAAGAAAGACAAACCCGAATCAAACATGTATTTATCATTCAATTTCTAAAAATAATATTATTAACCCTCAACAGATTGCAAATGTTTTCAGTGAATAATAGTGTATAATTGATCTCACTGCACCCCAACCTTCAATGGATAAGACAGAAGTTGTGTCTAGTTGAAATAACTATTTCAAATACTTTGGCTAAACCTGGTCAGAATCTCGTTCTTCCTCAGAATTGTAGGCCTGTCTCCCTACTGAACACAAGTCCTAAAAATATATGCCAAAGCACATTGCTATGAAATTGGTATATGTAGCCCCATAGCTTATCAACCCAGACCAAGTAAAATTTTGGAGTGGTGTGCATACCCACTTGTCACTGAACTCACAGGGTACCTTTTTTGGTATTTCGGTCTCCTCTGACCTTATATTTTTATAAAAGTTTATATCTTAATTTTTATTTCCACAGCTATTGCACTCAACTTCACCCTTATAAATCCAATGCTGTGCAAAAACAGTATATGTCCAAGTTAACACAAATTTGAAAAAAAAGATAAAGCTTAAAATATATTGGCAACATATCATTTAGTGCTTATCTCTAATACATACATCTCCAGCAATTTGCTCAAACAAGGTACGGAATTGTCTTTCTTCTTCAGTCTCCTTATGTGGAGGATTTGGTTTTGGTGGCTGTAAAAGATAATATTGTTAATATTAACAACTAGTTTTGCAATAGGCTTGCAAGTTTTCAAACTTTATCATCAATTCATAAAACTACATGTTGTTTTACATTAGTTGGGTTTGTTTTTACTCAGGGTAGCTAGCTATTGCACAAAAATAGCAAGATAAGCAATGTTGGTGTGTTGGTTGTTTTTTTTTTTCCACATGAAATGAGTATATACCTATCGAAAACATTTTTGACATGATTTTTTTTCTACTCTCATAAAAATCACTGTTAATACTACTTAAATTAGCTATTACAAAGAAGCAGAAATCTGTGACATAATTATTGCAAATTGTTATTTACATGAGTTTTTGGTTATTAATATTATTATTATTATTATTAATATTAATAAACAGGATTTATATAGAGCCAACATGCATACGCAGAGCTGTACATTAAATAGGGGTGGCAAATGACAGACGAATGAAGACAGTGACACAGGAGAGGAGGAATTACAGTAAGATTTGAGAAGATAGATTTGAGGTTGGACAGATAGATTTGAGTGTCATCAGCATATAGATGGTACTGAAAGCCAAAAGAGGATATGACACTACCGAGAGAGGAGGTGTACAGAGAAAAGAGAACCGGTCCAAGGGGGTGATCAACAGTGTCAAAAGCAGAGGAAGGATCAAGGAGAAGGAGGAGGGAAAAGTTGCCTTGAGACTTAGCTCTGATGAGGTCATCGGCCATTTTAGTAAGGGCTGTTATGGTGGAATGGGCAGCTTGAAAATTAGACTGGAGAGGGTCGAGGAGAGAGTTGGTGCTCAGGTAATTGGGGAGTTTTTTGTAAACAAGGCGTTTAAGAAGTTTGGAAACATATGGGAGAAGTAAGATAGGAGGGGTCTTGTGAGGGTTTTTTCAGGATAGGGAGATTTGTTGCATGTTTGAAAGCGGAGGGGTGGATACCAGTAGAAAGGGAGAGCTTGGTTAGGGCGGGGGCCAGGGTGGAGTAATGGGCATGGAGTAGATCAGAGGGAATTGGATTAAGCAGACAGGTAGTAGTTGGAGATGATGAGAGAAGAGGGGAGACTTTATCCACAGTAACAGGGCTGATGGAGGCCAGTGATGACATACTGGTTGAAAGGGTGGATATGGTTGGAGTGGGCTGGTGACCAGAGACATCATGTGCAATTTTGTCAATTTTATCTCTAAAGAAGGTGGCAATGTCTTAGTCAGAGAAGGTAGTTGAGGGGGGAGCAGGTGTGGGGTTTAGGAGGGAGTGAATTGTTGAGAAGAGGTTGCGTGGGTTGGAAGCTTGAGAGGAAATGACATAGGAGAAATATTTTTGCGTAAAGTTTGCTGTTAAAGTTTTGTAGCTTGGCATTGTAGTCCATGAAGTCAGCGCTGAGGCCAGATTTTCTCCACTTGCGCTCAGCTGCACGAATAGTCTTTTGTAGCTGTTTGGTGTGATTGTTGTGCCAGGGACGGAGGTTAGCAGGACAGGGGTAGCAGAAGGTGGCAGGGGCAACTTTATCCAGAGCTAGAGAAAGGGCGTGGTTGAACCGAGTGGCAGCTTTATCTGGAGATGTGATTTTAGAGAGTGTGGGGGTTAAGGATGCAAGGCAGTTTGAGATTAGGTTGTGGTCAAGGTTACAGATATTTCTCTGCCAGGTCTGGGATGTGGCAAAGGGGGCAAGAGTTCGACAGGTTGAAGGTGATAGGTTGAAGGTCCAAAGTGTGTTTGGCGATGTGTGTGGGGCCGTTTATGTTCTGTGTGAGTCCAAATGGGAAGGTAATACGGAGCAGTTTGGCTGAGAAAGGATGTTTGGGCTCATCCACTGCAACATTAATGTCACTGAGGATGAGGGTGGGCAGGTCATTGGAAAGAATGTGTGGGAGCAAAGAGGCAAAGGTATCCAAATATTGTGATACAGGGCGGTAGTCAACAGCAACGATTGGACAACATTTGGATGGAGTGGACTTCAAAAAAGGTGAAAATGAGAGAGGGTGGGGTAGGGAGGACTTGGTATATACAATTAGGTGAGAATATTGGGAGAGACCCACACCACCCCCTACTTTGTTGCCAGGTCTGTGGGTATGTGTAAAGTGCAGGCCTCCATAGGAGAGAGCAGCAGCAGAGGCAGAGTCAGAGGAGGAAAGCCAAGTTTCAGTGAGAGCCAGAAAGTTCAGAGATTTAGAAAGGAGAAGGTTGTGTATAGAGGTTAATTTAATGCCAACAGATCTGGCAATCCATCGACTGCCAGAGAGGGAGGGTAAAAACTTATGGGTAGGGTGAATAAGGATGAGGTTAGGAGAAAGGAGTATCTTACTGAATGTGTATGAAAGAGAGAGGCTGTGGGGGGGACCAGGGTTGGATGAGATGTCGAAAATAATCACAAAGAGAAAGAAGGTTTTTTTTTAAGGCAAACAGTGTCAATGTATTATTATAATCCTTCATAATACATAACAAATACAGTAAAGACTGGGTTTCAGTCATATAAAGGTAACATAACATGTAAGTAATGGGGCCCAAAAGGGCACTAGACAATTGTCATCTAGTAGGCAATATACTAATCGTTACAAAAGCTTGTTGTGTACCTATAAGCCATAACCTGACGCGTTTTTGGCTTCTTCATAGGTGGCTATGCGTTTAGTGATTGGTCGACAGTATATTGCCCATGGATAGAGATGGGGTAACTGTAGTATGTGTGGATAGCAATCCTCGTTGAAGATGTAGGTAAACGCCTCCTAGCAAGGAGGGGGTGTTTTCTATTTTAGGAGATCCCCAGTCTGAGCCGGCCCCTTAAGGCTGGTGTGGGTGTTGTTAGGATCCAGAAGGTGGGCGGCCAGAATGCTGCCTGGCTGGTGTAGGGAAGGATAGCGTCTGTCTCTACTCTCTACTGTCAATCAATCGATAAACATATTGCCGCCCCCTGAAGAAGCCAAGAACGCGCTGGGTTTAGGGCCTATACGTACGCAACAAGCATTTGTAACGATTATTATTTTGCCTACTAGATGACTATTGTCTAGTGCCCTTTTTGTGCCCCATTGCTTAAATGGACTATTACCTTTATATGACTGAAACCCAGTCTTTATTATCATTATATTACACAGTATTTATATAGCACCATCATATTAAGCAGCGCTGTACAAAGTCCATAGTCATGTCACTAACTATCCCTCAAAGGAGCTCACAATCTAATGTCCCTACTATAGTCATATGTCAATAATGTAGTCTAAGGTCAATTTTTTTCTTTTTTTTAGGGGGAAGCCAATTAACCTAACTGCATGTTTTTGGGATGTGGGAGGCAACCAGAGGAAACCCACGCAGACACAGGAAGAACCTGCAAACTCCATGTAGATAGTGTCCTGGCTGGGATTCGAACCTAGGACGTAGCGCTGCAAAAGCTGGAGTGCTAACCCCTGAGCCACCATATTTGTTAGGTTTTATGAAGGATTATAATTAACACTGTTTGCCTTAAAAAACTCTGCTTTCTCTTTGTGATTATTTTCTATATTTACCATTAAGGGTTTGCAAACCATAGCACTACAAGGCAGAGAACCCACCTCTCCACTGGGCCCTACATCCCCTGAACATTGCTATTATTTGGGTGGGATGTCACCAGAAAGTAGAAGTAGAGAAAAAAAGGTGTAGGAGCTCGGACAGAGAAAGCAGGAGGGTGAAGGAGCAGAGAAATAATGAGTTATCAGACTGTGGAGGAGAGGGAATAGTGGAATAGAATAACAAAGAGGGTGCATGGTGAATAATACATTTTAACAGAAAATTGAGAACTATATGAGTACATAAAACAAAGTGGCAGACAGTCCATGGGAGCCGGTCTTGTAATGTGGGTTGTAGTGAGGCTTAAAAGCTTGTTGAGTTCCAGGAGTGGGATATGATGAGTCAGTCCCAGAGATGGCTTGGTGAAACAGCAGTTCAGAATAGCAGCAGTAGAGGTTGTTGGAGTCCAGGAGTCCAGGTGGATGAATCAGTCCAAAAGCAGAATATGGGAGTTTCAGAGTGCAATTGTTTGTCCAATTCTGTTCCAATTCTGTTTCTATTCCCTGGATTAATTCCCATAGTGCTTATAATTTGGCACTTGAAATTGAGCACATGAGCAGGGTCCCCACGTGACCTTGCCTGTTGTTTAAATAGAAGTGCTTTGGGCCCTGAATATGGATGGACTGATGAGAGTAACAAGGAATTTAGGTCATCAGATGAACCTAGGTAAGAGAGGGGTTGGCAGGGCAATAAATATCAATGTGCACTCAGCTGAAACTTAGGGAAAGTGAACAGATAAATCTATGGGGAGATTTACGTTGGTGCAATAAATTAATCTACAATGGGAGACATACAATATTCAATCAGATGAAGATTGCAGGGGAAAACAATTGGATACACAGGGATGAAATTTGGCAGACAGAATGGGAGACGTTCCATACACAATCAGATGAAGATTGCAGGGGAAAACAATTAGATACACAGGGATAATATTTTGGCAGGCAAAATGGGAGATGTACCATACACATTCAGATGAAGACTGCAGGGGAAAACAATTGCATCACAGGGATGAAATTTGGAAGGCAGAATGGGAGACGTACCATTCATAATCAGATGAAGATTGCAGGGGAGTTTAAAAAATAAATATGTTAAATGAAGCAGGTCTGTGTAATAAACCTTTGCTACAAAAATTCCCAAGTGATTCCGTGGATACACTTTCCCAGTTTGGGGAAAAGTTCCAGATACAGATAATAAATGAAATATTAATCAATATAAAATGAAATCAACTTACATCAGGAATGTCCACATTTATATCTCCTTCAATCTCCCTAGAAAACAAAGTGTAAGAATTTTTGACTGTAACGTTTATCATAAATTATATATAATAAATGCAATTAGGTGTACCTGAAGTGAATTGTATCCCCCCCCCTCCCCCTCCAGTTTTAGAGAAATTGGGGCCCAGGCAATTTTATATAGTCAGACTGAGAAAAAAATACACCATTGATTCTATGAAATTCCATGAAATTCATGAGTTCAACCACTAGGAAAAGCGAAGTATCTTGCCCCTACCAAGATGGCCAACTCCAACTGTTCTAAAGTGGGTTTTTAAATGATACATTTTATAGCATGCAAAAGAAACCATGCTAATGTATTTCTACAAACAGCTGCATGTTGATGTAAATCAGATCACGCCTTTTTTCTGTAACTGTCAAAAGTGAGTCTAATAAATAAACACTTGAAATATAGAATTATAGTGCATATCTCCAATAAAAAGTAAGAAAGAGTAAGAATTTGTTGAAATTACAAATTTTACATTGTAGTTAATAGAACTCAATCTAGCTAATAGGGACTCAATTGCCACCACAATTAGATATTCTAGGGGACCGGTAGGACTTTATTCCAAATGGAAAATTGTACAAAGCATGTCATTTTGTCAAAAATTAATGTTACAGTGTAGACACAAATGATTGTTTTTAAATTTAGTCTATTGCCAGCTGCAGAATTTTTATGTTAATTGCAAAGCCCCTGAACATAGTGTTGTCACCAAAATTGCTGGGGGGAGGAGGGGCAGGTCAAATGTTGGCAAACAAGTGGTTGACTAGTAATAAAATGTCACCTATTCACAGCTCAAGTATTAAAAAAAATGTAAATAGTAATAACATGAATGCAGGATATGTTTATTTATTTTATATATATATATATTTATTTTTAGCAAATTAAAATTAACAGACTGGAATACCCCCGAATAATAAAATCAGACCCTTCAATATGTTTGGGACCTTTGTGGATAAGAAATTGGCACAGAGATACCCCCTCTGCTATTCATAAAAAGACTTCTGGAATCTACTGTGTCAAGGGCCATTGTTTGTGGAGAGGGCCTTATCTCCACAACATGACCTCAGTGTTGTGTGGGTCAGTGGGCAGGGAGAACGTTGAGAATAGCAATAAAAAATAATAATATGAATGAATCCTAATAAGGCTGCTTGTCAGAGTAAGGTGACACAAGAGTAAGCATACATGTTTGTTTAGAAGAGAAAGTACACAGCTATTACTAATACATAGCTTACATAAGAGTTTATGCAAACAAGTAGCTAATTTGAAGAGTAAATCAAAGGATAATAAAGATTATGTCTCCCTGAAGAAAGTAGGTGCATAGACACTAAGCAATATTTAATTGGATGAAAAGCAATATTGGCTAGTGTATAACGTTAACGTTACAATGTTTATTATAAATATAGTTGAAATTGTTATTGCTTTTTAGGGTGTTTATGCAGTTTGAATGCTATTTCAGACCTTGGCTCATTATATATTCACTTCCTAACAGCAGCTTGGTAGTGGAAGCACATAAAGGTGAATTCCTCCTTTAACCAGAAGCAAAATCATCCACGAATGTAAAGTAGTCTGTGATGTGACATTTCAGAGGCTTTCCAGAGGTTCCCAGCAAAGGAATGTTATCATCCGGTTACAGAATAAGTTCAGGTATTAGGATGTGTTAAGCAGCATGTTAAATCATGTTTTGTTGGCAACTAGCTAGATTGAATTTTTCATGCTTTTCTTGCTGCTTAAGCAATGCTTGGCCAAATCTAAATGTGCATTTATACCTATGAACAGTTAAAAAACCAAGAGGAAGAGAAGGCTGCGCTTTCCTTTAAAGTCTTAAACTAGCTTTGAGCCAAGCCCATGACATCAGAAATCATAGGGAGAAATAGGCAATCTTTTCAATTTGAAGTACATACATGTTAAACAATATGTCAAAAAAACCTTCTTTGCCTATTTCTTCCTATAATTCCTCTTTTATATGTGTATATATACTCACATTTAAATGTATACATACATATATGCATGTATGTACACATGAAACAAAACAAACAATATACACAAAAAATAACTTACCCAAATGATGATGCACCTTCTCTGCAAAAGTGGCAGGCAGTTTTGAACTGCTGGGGAACACGGTTCACGCACACATAATGGGTTCGCATTGATGCACAATAATGCGCATCAAACACTTGAGTTTTAATACGACAATTGTGCTCTTTTGGCCTTTCAACAATTCATAGAAAGGAAATGCTCAAAAACAATCACAATTTACTTGTTAATTTGTAGGCCTGTTGGATCATCCAAGGTTAAAGATCCTGGGTGATTGTAAAGGAGATCACATAAAAAACAAAAACAACTACTCCACTGAGACCACTAAACAGCGCCGAGCCTTCTCTCCCTTATGCAAGCAGCTTATTGAGAAGGGTTATCGCTTTCCTTTAATGTACCTTGCAGTGCTTAAAATATTTCTCATGGGCAGGGAACCACAAATTTTTAAAGATCCCTTGGAGGTGGCTGCCTTCAATAAATCTTTACAAGCTAACACCCCACCAAAACCTACCATGGATCGGTTGCCCAGGAATGATTCCACTCACTCTTCACGCTCTTCCTCACCACGATCTTAAGTGATTAGAAGATTTGTTTAATATCTTTGCTGGAACTCCTTCATGTTGAGTAATTGTTTTGGAGCCTAAATTTTCATATTTCAGATGGCACTTGAAAAAGTTCAGCAAAAGCAGTCTTGCGAGGAAACATCATGGCTTATGTGGCATCAAAGAAGAAACAGACACTTAGCAAATACCAGGAGGCTTGTTCTCAAGCCTGTCAGGCCTATTTGGCCTTTAAATCATCACTCTCTCTTACTGTGAAGGAACTTTGGATGCAATCCAAAAGAGCATTCAATTTCTGGATTGGCCAGTATGATACCATGATTAGATCCTATTGTTTGGTATTTTTTTCGGATATGAAAATAGGTCTGGTAGACTACTGGCCAATCTAGCTAAATGTTTCTGGATGCCGCCACGCGTCATGGCTATTAAGGACCCCCAAGGAGCTATACAGAAATCGCCTAGGGACATTGCTTCAGTCTTTGCATCCTTTTAAACAAAGCTATATACCACACAAGGTAGCAATGTGGCCCAGGGCCAAGCTTTTCTTGACAAATTAACTCTTCCAAAGTTATCCGAGGACGACCTGAATTATCTGAACTTGCCTAGTTCAGTGGAAGAAACTTTGTTGACTATAAAGCGTTCATCCAATTCCAAAGCGCCAGGCCCAGATGGTCTGCCTGCAGAAGTTTATAAACTTTTGGCTGACAAAGTGACCACTCCTCTAGTATATCTAGAGTATATTGAATCTAGTATAACTTAAAATCCTTTGTTTCATTCTGTAATACTGTACTTAAACTCTCGCCTGACGCGTTTCTCCCTAAACGGGGGATTTGTGAGACCATGGTATATTGACCTCACGAGAGGAGATTGGAGAGTACATTTAACCCAGGAAAATCACAAAAAGGGAAAAGACTTGATTGGAAATGACTCGATTGCTTCCAAGAGTGAAGAAAAAACGTTCTAAGAGTTGTATGAGGAGGTATATATCTCCACTATTATTCAATTTGGCCATAGAGCCCCTATAGAGTCCCTAGCTAGCTAGGACTGCAAAATCTATGAAGAAATTGAAATATGGGGCAGTTGTATATCTCTTGCAATGTTTGGAGATGATGTTCTGCTCTTTCTCAAGGATCTTCCATCAATTATCCAGCATATTTCATATTTTGGCTCCTTTTCGGATTTACCAATTAATTATTCTAAATGTGAGATTTTGTGTCTTCCCACAACCCCGCCCCTGCACTATTTGTCACTGTAGGTAATTTGGGTATAAAAATTGCAAAAACTGATTTAATGTATCTAGGAGTACAAGTCTCCCACAACGTCTCTGATATGTATAGGTTGAACTATTCTCCTCCCACATCTAAAGTTTTAGCCAAATTATCTCAGTGGAAAACCCTTTTATTATCATTAATAAGCTGCTGCCATCTTATTAAAATGATAAGCTTCACCAGATTGCTATACCCGTTACAAACTTTACCATTTCTTTTACGTCATGCTCATGTTACATTCAATTACAGTCAATTACTTCAATTACTTCAATTACTGGTACTTCCAGGTTATGTTTTACAACTACTGGGTGAAGGCGCATCCAGGCACTCTATATCTCATAACTATTTTTTGGTAAAAGATATCCCTAGTGATATTGTTTCTATGCTACCTTTTGTACGCCGCTGGGCTTTGTTCCTAAACTCTTCCCATTTAGAGACCCGTATCCGTAAAACAATAATTAGTGAACAGTGGGAAATCCAATTTAAAATAATACATAGGGCATACTATGCATTTAACATACCTCTTAACCCCCAAAATGCGGCAACTAGGTTAACAGCGTTCCCTAAATGTGACCTGGCTCCCTTAGAACATCTATTGTGGGATTGTCCTAATATTTCTAGGTTTTGGACTAAAGTCTTTGATTTCTCTTATTCAGCCACTGGTCACAATCGGCCATTTTCTCACCAATTGGCTCTATTTTCACTGTAGGGGGTACTTCTACTGATGCTTTGAGTACACGGTCATCGGTGACCAAATTTGAACATCTCTGTTTTCTAGCAGCAAAAAAGTGTATCCTTAAGGTGTGGCTGGAGTCACCTATTTTCCCAACACCGTGATACACATCCACAAAAATGTTTTGGTATCCAGATGTCTTATCTACAGTACACTCTATCCCCAGCCCAGCAGCATGAAATGATAGAACTCTTTTGTCACACTACGTGGTATGATCGCAGGGCCTTAGGTGCTTCTTAAATGGGGACAGGTGCAGTTCATCATTTCCCAAATAAATCGTCACCAGACTAGGAAGGCGATTACCTAGTACTGTATTTTGAATGCTAAAATGGTTACATGTAAATTTACTTTGGCCGTATTTCACTAGTGAGACATTATGTTTGGTAAAGTGTCTGATTTTAGATATTTTGTATTCTGAAATGGGTTTTTGTTCTTGGGTTTACCCCTTTTGCTTAGTTTTAGCTTAGCTTTAACAATTTAGGCCCAATATATAAAGTTCTGGTGCCTCTACTCAGTCAGGCCCTAATCACAATGCCCTGAGCCAACTAATAATTTCTCAATACTTTTAAAGCATGAGTAACTTTGGAAGAAGATGAAACTACTGCTTTAACTAGAATGTTTGTTTTTCATCTAATTGCTACCAGGCAGATAGAAGGAATGACTACCCCCTCCTCGAAAACTTTTTTTTTTTTTAAAAAAAGATAATTTTCAGCATAAATTAATAAAGGCAGCACTTTTTTGCAGATTAGGGGTTTTTGTTTTTGTAGGAGTATAGACCTAGGAGTACCCCAGGCATCTTTAAATGTACTTACTGTTATTTGCCTCCCTACCTCTACCTGCATTCTAAGATTAGTTTTGAACTATCTTGGTTATGTGACGCTAAACCTTTTGTGATCTGAATCCAACTTAATATTAAGTATGCCACCCTCCTTATTGCTAAGCTCATTGATAATGTATTTAAAGGTTGAAGTCATAACTTGTTTTTTGTTGAATTCATAACTGAATGGTACAACTAAAATATTAGATTTGTACCCTGAACATCTCTTTTAAACCAAAACTCAAATGTCCATGGAGAAAAAATCAGCTACCTTGTGCACCCCGGCAGTGGAGAACACCACCTCACTTCTGGGAGCTAGTCTGGGCTTGAATACGGTCTTAAACAGAAATTTTATGTTCCTGCCTGCCTTTCTAGTGGATATTTTTACTCTAGGACTGCTGTTACTACATTGCTTTCTATGTTTAACAAGTAACTGTTTTTCGGACAACTGGACTTACCTAAAAAGGTGCCTGGCTTTAGTTTTGTAATCTATTTCTATCATGTTCTAGGGTAATATTGAAGAAAGTGGTGGGTCACATTCCCTTTGTAGGTTGTTCTCCTCAATCTAAGGCCTATATAGATAGGTAATCAATATAAGGCTTTTGCTTGCATTAGCATGTTCAAAGTAATCTTCCACCCTTTTCACCTCCTTTAATTCTTATTGCTTGTTGTCCCATTCCTCCTCCTTTCTTGGTCCCCTTTACCCCCTCTCCTACCCATAATACTACTAAAGGTAATGTAATGTTACCTTCAGTAATATTATTGGTCCGCTAACTGTGTTAACTCTCAATGTCAATGCCTCAATGTTTTGGGGAAGAGTGTAGCCCCTCTATCAGTCTTCTACAGACAGCCAAAACGGGTGCTATTTCTACAGGAGACCCACAAGGTGGCTAATCTCAAAAATAGAAGCTATCTGACTCATATAGACACTACCTTTTTCAATGATTTTAAATCTGTAGCTCAAAACTGTTCACTTACCAAGTTGGTCAATTTGTGGCAGCTCCTAAACACTACACTTTTTATTCCCAGCCTCACCAATCATACTCAAGAAATAACCATTTCTGGTTGCACCATGCTGACCTTTCAAAGGTTTTTAGCAATTCCAAAAAGAAGATTTTTTTTGATCATGCTCCAGTAGTCCTATGTATTACCTTGGCATATATCACCCTTATCAAGGGAAAGCCTGTTTAATAAATGACTGTTACAGAATACTTCGGTTACACCTGATCTTTCACTGAATTATCCTTCTTCCTTCCGGTATAGACCTTCCTCTGATGTAGAAAGCCCGATAAGCCTTTATTAGGAGTTTGCTTATCAAACATAAGACTAGGCTTAAATGGTTCCCTCAACAGAAGATCTCTTCTGCATTCATACATACCCTTGATAGAGATATGGGTAGGAAACTGGCATCTCTCTTTATTAAAAAAAACTGACTTCTTTCTGCCTGGGAAGGTTGAGGCCATCAGCTATGTCGACAATGTAGAAGCTGTAGTTATTGGAGACATTAGTGAATATGACGAGGTTAGGACTTTAGAGGCTCCAACTATTGATGAATGTGAAGAGGCTGAGGCTTCCCCTCACATGGACAGTGTAGGGGCCGTAGCTATTGAGAACATTGAATGTGAAGCGGTTAAGGCCATCACTTATGTGGGGAGCCTGTAGCTGTTGGTGACAGTAGTGAAGGGGAAGAGGCTAAAACTGTCCCCTTACAAAGGAAATGTAGAGGCTGCCGCAGTTTGTGACTTTGGTGAAAATGAAGACTCTGGGGTAAATGTTGCTGCAGCTATAGAACATGAGGCTGCACCTAGCAAAGTCTTTAAGAGACCTAAAGAAATTATAATCAATGACAACAGTTCACTATTAGAAGATGGTGTTGCTGAGAATATTATTGTGGAAGTGAATGCTGAAAGAGGGATGGGAAATCTGAAGCCTCCATATCAAACCAAAAATAAAGAGAAATGTGTAAAGAAAACTTTCCAATGTAAGCTGTGCAGCCATATTTGTCCCAAACGCTCAAATCTTGATCATCACATGCAGACGGCAACAGCAACCATGTTTCCCGAAGGCGCCTATTAAAAGGTTCAATAAGAATGTTGATTGTGCTCCTGCTCCAGGATCGTATGATGTAAAGATGGCTGATGGTCTCAAGGAACCCGTGTCGTTTGAGAAATCTCAAAGGTTCAGAGGAAAAGAAAAAGTTTCTAATGGTGAAGGTCAAGCAGACACTGAGAAAGAGGAACCAACATCTCCTGTGCGGCTGCGCAAACATGCTTTGCATAAATCCACGCCAAACCTGAGACAGAAACCGGAAAAAGATAAAGAATTCCAAAGGGAAAAAAATAAACTGGATGCAAAACACAAGGAGATCATTCGTCATCACTGCGTTCCATCAGTTTGAAGACCCAGGCGTATGGTTCCCCCTGGAGGGGGCAGATGACAGTGGCCAATTTGGTGGGTTCATCTGCAAAGGTTCTAGGCTGCAGTAAAAAAAATAGCTGGCAAGAAATCTGGAAGGCCTGGAACTGGTACCAATCCTCAGAGAATTCGCCAGGGATAGTAATCTTGGGTTCAGGTACAGCAGGAAAGAATAGTCCTTGAAGTACTAGCTGACTTGGAGGTTGGGCTGGCAGAGTGGACTGCAGGAAGCCTTCAAATTGAAGGTACATTCTTTGAACCTCTTGTACTGAGCTCTTAAAGCACACCTAAACTAATACCTTCATTTTTTAGGGGGATAACACTTTAAAAAAAAAATGGGATAAAGACCCTCTCTTTCTGGCAGAATGGGAGCACAGTGCCTCCTGGGATACTAAAGTCACACATCCCAGTAGGCTTCTGGCTGCTCCTTCTGCACATGCCCGATCTCGGGCGTGCACAAACGGAGCTTTTTCTTTAACAGGGAAAAAAAATTCAGCTCTCAAGCATTCACAGTCAGATAGGCACTTTTCCCTCTCCCTCCATTTACCACAAGCTACGTCACCCGATCAGGCATTGCACAGGTGCAAGATCGGGTGACGTAGATCTGATGTAGGCAGAAGCAGGAAGAGGAAAAAAGATGGAGGGACAAAGACGGATAACTAGATAGTGTGGTACCTAATCCAGGAAGCCTCTGCAGTAATCAAGGGATCTGCAGAAGTAAAGGTGAGTGAGTTTTTTTGTCACCAGTGACACCAGTTCTTCACCAGGGCAACCTGCACGGGGTGGTAGGCCGGCAACCTAGAGGCCACAGGGCTCTTTGCTGCTGGGTGTCAGCTGGTCAGGGCCCTCAGGATCATCTTACCTGAGGAGGTAAGGCATTGTGAGACATCTTTCAAAAGATGTTCTGTTTTGTATTTCATAATAAATTAGAATATCATTGAAAAGGTAAAATATTTCAGTAATTCAATTCAAAAAGTGAAAATATATTCTGGAGATGCATTATGCACAGAGTAATGTATTTCAAGCATTTATTTCTTTTCATTTTGCAGGTACAAAACCCCTAATAAATATATAAAATATGTTTATATATATATATATATATATATAAAAAATATATAAATACATAATAAAAGTCTAAAAAGAGATATATATTTATGATATTTATAAATATATATGTATTTCATATGTGTATACTATATTTCTATATATATATATACACACACACACACACACACACACACACATACATATTTCAAAAATCCTCCTCTACTTTTTTTTTTTTTGGTTTTTCTTGAATAGCTATTTACTGGTGTACAACGTGGATGCCAGCTCCTTCACAAGCTTGCTGGAAGGGAGACACATACAGCCTCTGCAGACCAACAAGCCGGATTGAGAGCGGTAAGCAGGATCAATTAAAGATTGGCTTCTTAATGATACCCCAGGGGGCATTTAACCCTTGCAAGATGCCAGTTGGCCATATTGTACATGCAGCACCTTCCCTTCTGGAGCATCTACATCTGCTCTCATCCTAATGCGGGAAAGGATTCATACCTATTTTACAACATACCCTCCATTAAACAGTTCTTCTGCATTTGTTGATTAATATATATGTGCCTTGGGGGAATTTATCTGCTATACAAAGCCTTTATTACATCTGCTGGAGGCCTGATTCTCCTAAAGCAAGCCAGAGTAGTACAGGAGTAGTACATTTGTGCCTTGTGTGACTTTATTTGTTTGACAAACCCTCATTTGAAAGCAAGCCGGCCATCTTGGCCACATGGCATCATGTACTGCACAGCATCAAGCATCTAAATCCATCCAAGCAAGAGAAGGGGATTTAAGCATATTCTACAGCATATTCTTCTCTTAAAAACCCTCTTGCATTTGTGGAGTAGTACATTTGTGCCTTGTGAGACTTTATTTGTTTGTTTCAGACATCTTATGCACATGGCACCTTGTATTGTAATGCATCAGCATCCAAATCCATCCTAAAAGGAGAACGAGATTCAAGTTTATTCTACAACATAATTTTTACTTAAAAAGCTCCTTACACTTGTTGATCAGTATATTGGTGCCTTATAGGAACTGATTTACTACTTACTTTCTTTACTACTTTTCCTGTGTGCCTGATTCTCTGACACCAAGTATCACCATATTTTTGAAAGCCAAGCGGCCATTCTGCATGCATGACACCCTGTACTCTACTCCCCTAAATTTACCTGCTTAACCTCCATGCGCTACATCCTCTAGTGCAACTTTATGTGCATGTTCCTCCCTCTTCTGAAACATGGGCAAGGGGAGGCCGAATAGCCAATCCTCTCAAAAACGAGAAATAGGAAATTTTTTTGCTCGTTCCAAAACTCCTGGTTCTAGTGGAGGGGGTCCTAACACTAGATACAACACTGCACAGACCTCCATGTCTAGTTTGGAACCCCCTGACTTTACTCAAGAGGACTCTGCTTCTAACTTTCCCTCCTTACAGGGTGAAGATAAGGACCCTTCAAGCCCGACAAGCCCTCCACAAAAGTCCATGGACCCCACTGAGGTATGGGATAGAGATGCCTACCTGAAGTCTCTGCCTACCAAAGCAGACTTTGAATCTTATCTGGTGCTCATCCAAAACTCTCTACGTTCTGAACTAGCTTCACTCAGATCGGACCTCAGCGCTAGAATAGAGGAGGTTGAACGCACGACGGAAGATCTCCGTAACCACGTACAGACCCATGCCCATATTCTTAATGAACACTCAATGCTATTGCAACAAATTATGTATCAGCAGGATGACCTGGAGAATCGGAGCCGCCGTAACAACAAAAGGATTTGGGGACTCCCAGAATCGATAGAACCAAAGGACCTCCATGCAGCAGCGACGACTTAGACCAAGAGATGTGATCTGCCGAATCCACTCTTTCCAGCTTAAAGAACTTATCATGCAAGAAGCCAGGTCACAGGAGGAGTTCACTTTCAACATTCGTCCCATTCTGCTCCTAACCGATCTCTCCCGCAATACTTTGGCACTGCGCCGAGCACTGAAACCACTGCTACAACTGCTGAAAGACAATAACATTAAATATAGATGGGGCTTTCCATTTCATTTATTTTTGCTAAGGGGTCTTTAGAAGACTCTACAGTCACTCTAGCCGCCATCTATCTTCCTAATACCGGTCAGGCCTCCTTTTAAACTGAAGTGCTCGAAAAATTGGAAATTGCTGCTGGCTGGCGAAATCCGACTCCACCCACGATTGACTAGTGGTTGAGTAAAGATAATGAAATTCATCGTATGGAGGATCTTACCTCCACTGTGGGGCAGTGAGGGGCACTGGGAGGAAAGTGGCTCACACCTGGTATTACTGGTCACAATTTATTCTTACTACCGAATACCGAGACCTTGCTTCCTCTAACTGAATTCTAAGTTTGGCCCTCACACTTCTAGCTTTTCCTTTAGAAAAGACCCCTCATCTGGTGTACTTTTCCTCTTACTCTCTCTATAATATTTGGTTTTGTTCTTTAATTACAGTTTATTCTTCTGATTATTTTTACTTGCACTTTCTAATTTATATTGTATTATTGTTGTTACAAATTTGCACTGACATGACTGGATAACTATTATGGTTGGTATGTCGATATGTGCCTGTTTATTTGATTTAATTCTGATCCTACGATATCCTATATCCCCTCCCCGGTTTTTATTGTATCCTGTTTTTAAAAATTTTAAATAAAGAATGTTTAAAAAAATTACATTAATTGAGGCGTCAGTGGGGTATATGTTTTTAAATATTTATTTCAATATTGTATCAAAGAAAAACAGTAAACTAGCTTAAAATGGTTAACAAAAACAATATGGTATCAACAATGATACCTTAAGAGTACTACCCCCTTAGCACAATCAAGTCACCAAGCTAAAACACAAAGTTAAAATCCTTTAAATCTGGATTCCTCTTTGTCATCTGTATGTCCAAACAGAGCTTCAACGTCAGCTAGTGTGAGGGTATCAGCATAGACATTGTCTTCACTGAGTTTGCAGTTAAAAAAAAAAAAAGCTAAAACAGAAGACTTAAAAAGAACATTACAGTTCCAGATGAACAACAGCCATAATACGGTAAACACCACGCTGATATATTACGCAACACTGTCCAAAGTCCATAATCATGTGACTAGCTGTCACTCAAATAGGCTCACAATCTAATGTCCCTACCATAGTCATATATCATTAATACAGTCTAATGTCAGTTTTAGGGGGAAGCCAATTAACCCTATTGTATATAGGACTATGCCTTCCATAGGAAAAAAAATTACTTTGCCTATTCAGGGGAAAAAAACTGTTAGCTTTCACCCCCCAATCCACCATAGTATATACCTGCATTTTGTTCACTTTTCTGCCCCTCCTTTTAGCAACAGGAACCAAACAAGGTACCCAGCACTTCCTAGTATCATGGAGCATGTGTTTTACCAATCACAAAACATATATCTCAATGTAAAGGTCTGTGAATGTGTTGCTTTATTCTGTCAGAACAAGACATAAATTCACTTTAGTTCTCCACCTCCTTGCTGTAAATATGTATGTATGCTGTTAATATATGTATCATATATTTCCTACAAACGTATACATGTGCTAAACAAAATAACATTTCTTTTCAGCAGTCACCAGTATATTTAGTTACAGACTGCACTTTTTGTTTTTATTGCAATCTCACCTGCTGGGTGATGATCGCACACCACACTGCTCTCTGCACACACTAAGGAAGCAGACACACTCCAAACCACGCCCTGCTCTGTTCCTGGCTTCCTACAGGGCAGTACAGGGTGCAGTATTGATGTTCCCCCCTGCAACGACGTCATGCGGGTCCTGGGCTGAAGAAGCTGTCGCGGCAAGGCAAGGTAAGTACACTGTATTTCTTTATTTCAGCAGCAATAGGACAGGCAAACGAAGGACAGGCAAATGAAGGACGCCCCTTCCACTACAGCTTCCGGCAAGGTAATTCAGCTCTGTTACAGCACTGGGTCACCATGCCGGGCAGCCTGACTGGAGTATAGGTCGAAGGAGACTTTTTCAGCACACTTTTGGTGCTGAAAAAGTCGCCCTAATCTGGGGTATATATGGTACATACATGCATTTATAGGGGGTCAAGCAGTTTGGAGTGAAAACCATGCAGACATTTGTACTGAATATTTGTGGGGAAAAAAATGATAAAACATTGCCGAAGAATTGCTAAACAACAGAAACTGTCATTACAAACCAGGCACAAAAACATTGCAGCAAAAGATGAAACTAACAATAATGAGGATTACAAAGGCGCATCAACGCATATCTTCCAAGCAAACTTACTTAAAAGAACACACACACGCATACACTGTTTAAGTTAAAAAAAATAGTAATAATGAAAATGTATATGTATTTATATGCATTAAATGTATTTTAGCATACACACACAAGTGAAATCACTAAATGTACCTTATTTAACATGTATTATAACATCTTTGGCAACAATCCTTTTTTCAAATAATAGATTTCTATAAAGCCAAACTAGAATGAAATTTGAATTAGATCACAAATACATTCCTACTATTGTGTGATAACATATTATAAAGTGCTAATTAGTATATATACAGCTTGATCTAAATTAGTTTGCAGTGTTGCAACAAAAGTAACAATAAATGAATCAATTTTGTGAATGAGTATAATGTAACATAAAAATGTGCACTTACCCAAAAGAAGATGAAGCATTAAAGATTCAAATTGACCTGTAATGGACTGTAGATGCGCACAAAACAGGGAGCAGGTGTGCCCTAAATAATTGCTATGACCTCACCATTGACAGAGCTTAACAGATCCTCCTGAATCGTGCAGCTGCAAACTAATCGCCTTATTTGGCGTATTCTCGACCCCTACTGCTCATTTCTCAAGGCAGGAATCTGACTGGCAAGTGAAGACGAGTGGACTAGCACTTGGCTCTGGCTCACAGAAATATGCTTTGTATATCGATGCGTATATACGCACAGCGGGCTTATGTGCTCTTGCTTAATAAATCAGTCTGAGTCTACCATATCTACCATATTGAACTTTTTTTTCAATATTCTAATTTTCCTGAAATACTGAATTTTGGATTTTCATTACCTGTAGGTAATTTAGGTTTATTTATATTTATATTCACCAAACAAACTCATAACAATTATATAGGAGGAAAGAGGGCAGGTTGTTGCATAAAAAAATGTAAAAGTGTGTGAGAGGGGCATTAATAATAACCTATAAACAAATAAGCTGCAACGTTTATAAATTGTCATTACACTGCAAGAGTGTATATTGTGTATGTTGATATTTTTCTCTGGCAGATTTGTGTTTAAATGTTTTTAATTTCTTTTTAATAGTTTTAATAGTAACTGAGCGCCAGAAAAGATAGGTTTTAGACGCTATTTTTCTCTGTATAAGTGAGAAGGTGTGCAATGCATAGATAATTTTGTAAAGTGTACAAGAGACCAACCTGATAAATTGTATATCCTATAGTTAACAGATCAGCTCCCACTTTTTTTAATTTTCTTCGGTTCTTTTGCATCAAAGCTGCAATAATGGTGCAGTCATTGTGACCATCATCTGTCTCTTTCAGGCTCAACATAATCTGGGGATTTGTCCAAAAGGTTTCTTTAAAACAATACAAAAAAAATAATTACTGATTGTGTACCATCTATTAAAAAAAGAGACTTAAAGCAAACAGAAAAATATATGCAGCTGCGTTGGTGTCAATCTTTATCCGTGAAATTTCTAGGCTCCACGGTATGCGCATTCATATTGTATCTGACCGTGGGGTTCAGTTTACCTCCTACTTTTGAAAAGGCTTTTGTAAATCCTTGTACATCCTTGCATCATCCTACCCACCCTGGTGTGCCAAAGGACAGCAACCTGACTTAGTTTCTGCTTAGATTCTGCCCCTTCACTCTTCTCAAGGCTAACACCACTTCCTTAGCGTCCCCTAGAGGCCCCATCTCCCCGAGCGTGTCAGGCCCTTTTACTATTGTAGACATCTTGTACCAAATTTCTCCTTGACCCTCTCCAGACTGGCTTTTGAGATGCCCATTCCATCAAAACATCCCTCACTAAGGAGACAACCTCCACAAGTCAACTTTTCCCTCCTCCTTCACTTGATCTTTACTTTGCTTTTGACATTGGTATCAGTGACACTGCTCTCTCTTGGTATGCTTCCTATCTGTCAGAGTGCTCCTTTCAAGTTTCTTTCAATGGCAATTCCTCCTCTTCCTCTCTCCTCCCTGTTGGTGTTAAACAAGGGTCAGTCCTTGGACCGGTTCTCTTTTCTCTGTTCACCTTCTCTCTCTGTAGTCTCATATTCTCTTTTGGCTTACAGTACCATCTGTATGCTGATGACTTTCAAATCTATCTATCCACCCCTGACTTGTCTCCTTCAGTGCTGCATAAGGTCTCATGCTGCATGTCAGCCATCTCATCATGGATGTCTGACCTGACCATCATCCCCCCCCTCAAATTCCAAATCTCCGCCTGACATATTTCCAACTGTTAACTACACTGGTATTCGTCCCTCCCCTCAGGCACGTTGTCTTGGTGTCACTTTTCATTCTGCCCTCTCATTTACCCCCCAAATTCAGAAAAAGCTCAGGTCCTGTCACTTTCACCTATGCAACATCTCCAGACTCCACCCCTACCTGTCCCCAGAGACCACCAAACTCCTTTTACATGCTCTTATCAATCTATCTTATCTCATCCCAGTATCAGTGCTCTCTCTTAAGCTACATACACAGGTGCAATAATTGTCGTTGAAAAGTATCTTTCACGATCCTTTCCAACGACTAAGGACTGCAAAATGCATGAACGGGTGAGGTACATTCAGCACCATTCTGCTCTATGGAGAGGGGAGGGGGAGAGCAACGGAGCGGCACCCTCCTGCGCTCCCTCTTCTTCACTTCCATTAGGATCGTTTGTAGCCCATCATCCGTGGATCCATCAGGAAAGTCATTTGGAGGATGGGCGCTGTACACACGCAAGATTTCCCATCCGATATCAGCCCTGAGCCATTGGACATGTATACCAGCCTTAGTTTGCTTCCTATCTGTCTGACCGCTCTTTTCAAGTTTCTTTCATGGTTAATTCCTCCTCTCCCACTCTCCTCCCTCTTAGTGTTCTCCAAGGGTCGGTCCTTGGACCGGTTCTCTTTCTCACCATGGATGGCTGACAAATTTTTGAAACTCAGCTTGGATAAAACTGAACTCATCATCTTCTCACCCTCACATTCCAAATCTTCCCCTGACATATTTCTTACTGTTAACAACACTGTTATTCATCCCTCCCCTCAGGAGTACCATTCTCCTCTTTTGTATTCCAGTAACCTGACTTTCTTCTCTACAATCTAATATGAATGCTGCAGCCAGACATTCATCCCTCCCACCAATTCTTTTCTGCTTGTAGTTATCTTCATTTGCTTCTATTTCACCTCAGAATCAAAGCTCCTGTGCTTTGCTTTCAAATCTCTCCACAATTCCTGTCCCACTTACCTTTCTGACCTGGTAAAAATACTCCCCTAGGTGCTCTTTGCTCCTCCAATGACCTACTGACTGACTTCACCCATAACCTCATCACACACACGACTCCAAGACTTTTCTAGAGCTTTCCCAACTCTCAGGAATGGTCTTCCTCGTTCTATTCGGCTTGCTCCTACTTTCTAATCATTCAAAAGAGCACTCACATCCCATTTTTTCAAAATTGTCTACCCATCTGCTTCTGTCTTTTAAAACCCTCACTACTTTCCACCACTACATGCACCTCAAGATTGTTTATAGATAATTAGAGAGATATGTGGATAGATATATATGTATATATAATGTATGTGTATATGGGTGTACATGTGTAGGAATGTTGTGTTTAAATATGGGGACCTGTTTTTCCTTGTACTGGCCATCTGTATCACCTAGGGGGTGTCTGATCAGTGGTTATCAAATAACCTCAACCAAGGAACAGTAAACAAAACAGATAATAAAACATGTCAGTACACAAGATCTAGTTCCCATACCAAACTGGTTACCAGTAGGACTCTCAAGGGTAATAAATCCATCAAGCCTAAGTTAGCAGAAGACAGATTCCTAACTGGACAGGTGGGTTGGGATGATGACCCAGCTGGACCTCTTGTTGACCCCTAAACTTAGATTCCAGCTCCAGATTCACATATCAAATTTAGCTGGGGGGGTCCATCAAATTACATTAACCAATCCCAATCTAGTGGGGTGTGTGTCAATCAATTGTCATCTTACAGATCACATCCAGTAACCAATCCAAGAGCCCCAAGGATACCCAATGGGAATTAACTATATAATTCCTTGTCTCCTGAGTAGTGTTGGTCGAACAGGTTACTATTCGATTCCACCGCTATGTGGTCGAATAATGCATTATTATTCGGCTGATCGAACGTCGAATTCGAACTCTAATAAAGTCCATGGGGGAAAAATTGGGGTTGTTTTTCTGGAGTGTGTAGAGCTTCTACACAAAAAAAGAAAAAAGGAAGTCTTTTTTCTGTTGCTGGCAAGGACATTTTATGGGGCGGTCAAGGGAACATGCCGAATTTTATACGGTCTCCGAGTAGAGGCAGAGAGGGGCACCAGGGGGTTCCTCTGGTCCAAAAACTAGGCGGTGGGCCCTGAGAAGGAGCAAGGACGGCATTTGAGGTTGAGGCCATCACCTATATGAACAGTGTAGAAGCTGTAGCTATTAAAGACATGAATGGATGAACGAGATTCCAATCCGTACCTACTATGTAGCGAAACCACGTGAAACGGAACGGGCTTGGCGGAATCAGCGGGGAAAGAACACCCTGTTGAGCTTGAGTCTAGTCTGGCATCTAGAGCTGGGTACTGGGCAGTGGGCAGGCAGCAGCAGTAGGAGCAGGAGGAGTAACACAGCCATCTACACTACGTCTCTGGGCCCACCGCCACTGTAATCAAGTGATTGTACTCCCTCTTCATTCCAGTCAAAGACACAGGCCTTACAGGTTTCCCAAACAGTCCATGATACACCTGTTCTTCCTAGTTCTTCATCAGCAGCTGGAAAGTCTCATGTACAGCAGCATGTGGAAGAGTCCCACTGAGGGGTTGGAGAGGCAGAGCTACAAGCATTCCTTCAAGATGCTCAGTTGTTTCACCCATCTGATGAAGAGTCAGTTCACAGGCTTTCCCCCCTACCTTTCTTCAGCCCTGCAGAGTGGCTGCAAATTGAGGACTTGTGCACTGTATTGTCACCTTTTGAAGAGGCCATCAGGATGATCAGCTGAGATCAGGCCTGTGTCAGTGACACCATCCCCATCATATGCCTGCTGGAACAGATGATGGTGGATCTCCGACACGACACAGAGCAGACGCTGCATCAAGAGACGTTTCAAACATCATCTCAGACATACGTGCCTCCTAGTGCACCTCAAATCCAGGAGGAGGAGGTGGAAGAGGATGAGGTGGACATTGCAGGCATGGGAGAAGGGGAGGAAGGGGCAGAGGAGGATATTGATGGTACATCCATCCACCCAAACACAAGGCGCCATGTTCCGTGGATGGCAAGACCAGACGGAGGAGGAGGACGACCCTGTGGTGCTGTTCGACCCACAGGAGTGTGGGTCCAGAATTACCTCAGCTGCGGGTAGTTCAGCCACATGACAGACTTTATGCAGGAGTGCAATGCCAAAGATCCACGCATTCAACACATAAAAACAAAGACTTACGACTATTGGATTGCTACGTTACTGTATCCACGTTACAAGCCTGAGATACAACAACTGATCTTGCCCTAATACAGGGGACCTACAATGCAGCACTACCAAGAAGTTCTTGTAAGGGACTTGTGCTCAGCCTTTCCGGCTGTCAGCAGCAGCAGCAGCAGGGATGCCTATGGCAGTTCCACCAGCCATGGGAGCCAAACAACTGCTTTAAGCACCGGTAGAGGTCGGCAGGGAGGCAGAGGTCGTCTAAGCCAAACTATGCAGGCTTTTTCAGCGGAAGCAAGCTGCCAGTGGTGCAGCAATTGCCAATGACACTCAGCAGCAGTACTCAGTCATGGTGCAGGAATACCTAAGCTCTGCATGGGACATCTGCAACCTGCAAAGCCAAGATCCACTGGGCTACTGGGTATCCAAGCTTGAGCAGTGGCCGGAGCTGGCAGAACATGCCATTCAGATCCTTGCCTACCCGGCCGCAGGTGAGTTATCTGAAAGAGCGTTCAGTGCAGCTAGGGGCGTAGTGAGTGACAAGAGGATTCAGCTCTCCGCAGAAAATGTGGACCGAGTCACTTTTATTAAAATTAATAAGGCTTGACTCGGCAATGACTTCAACACCCCCTCTGCAGAGTGTACTGATTAGTCGTCAACTGCTATACGGCCTGCTGACACCTTGATGGGAAGAGCACGTTCACAGCCTTCAGCATCTCCTTCTACTACTCCCCCTAGTGGCCCTCTAACTCTACTCTGTCTCTGAGGTCTATAACTTGCAATGGAGCTGTGTAACTGGCTAATTTTTTTTTTTACCGAGCATCTCCCTCAGGGCCCTCTGCCTCTATCTACTTTGAGGCCTATATCACTTGTAATGGAGCTGTGATTCATTAATAAATATTTGTATTTTTAGTAGAGAAATACATACATTTTTCTGTCCTTTTAGATAGATAGCAAGTGGTATCAAAAATAAATATCTGTATTTTTTTACAGAAATACAGAATTTTTTCTGGCTTTTTTTATAGATAGCATGTAGGAATAGAATGAAATATCTGTATTTTTTTTACAGAAATACAGAAATTTTTCTGTTCATTTTGATAGATTGCAAGTGGTATCAGAATTAAATATCT
>NC_092861.1:103667634-103690940 GCF_032062135.1 Pyxicephalus adspersus
CGTTCGTCGGCGTCGTTGGTTACTTTTTTACGAACGATTTTTTGCCCAATCGATCGTTCGTCGTTCGATTGGAACCATAAAAATTGGAAGTGTGTACGCACCTTTATTTTGATAGATTGCAAGTGGTATTAGAAATAAATATCTGTATTTTTTTTACCCTGCCTCTGGCTGCGTATATGTAACACACTGACTATTTATCTATCTATCACTGTATCTATGTATCTATCTATCTTTCTATCTATCTATCTATCTATCTAGCTAGCTAGCTAGCTAGCTAGCTAGCTAACAGTGAAACACTCTACCTATCTGAGAACAGTAGATTTCAGGACTGCACCAATACAGTACAATCCAACAATCTATCTGACTAATAGTGTGAGTGTGACACAGTCTAAGTAAAGCACTTTTTTTTACTTTGACATAGCAAGCCAAGCAGCACAGAAAGGTTGTGATGCTAGCAAATCTCTGTCAGGAGTGGTAAATGCAGGCACGCCCTGGCCTTATATAGGCCAATGGCTGCCTGTGTGGCATGCAGTGACAGACAGCCAATCGGCTGCCTGCCACAACAAACATGGAGGGGAGCATCCCTGCTGTTATTGGAGGCATCATGGGGGAGGTCCCTAGGCATTGCAGGAGGGTCGAATTCCGGGCGTAGAATCCACCAAAATTCGAACGGCCATATTCGGGTCGAACATTAGGACGACCCAAATTCGAACAACACTAGTGAAACTGCCAAAGCATCAGGAAAAGGTTTTACAAAAATTGTTGTGTAGGTGTAAAGTTTTAAAGATCATATAGTTAGATAAAGTGACCCATTTCATAGGTCAGATGATGTACAAAATACATCAGATTAAATACAAAACAAGTATGTATCTTGTATCACTCTGAGTTTAGTAAAAGTAGAAAGATTCAATGGTGTGATTATAAAAGTAAACTATCACAGATTATACAAAGATGGAGTTAATTTATTTATTTTGTACGATATGCATGCCTAAACCAATACATTCTGATGGAATACCTTTAATACTGGCCCTTTGCATTATTAAGATTTATAAAGAAAGAATATTGTGTTTATTATTATAATAAAGAAGTTACAAGAGAATAAAGAATTGTATACTTGGAATTTGGTTAAGATTAGAAAAACAGTCAAATTGTGCAAATTTACCAAAGTATTGCTTTTTTAGCTATAGAAATGTCAGAAAAAGGATAAAAGTATGGGGATTATATATTAATATGTTGTTCAGTGCTTTGGTCTATCCTGCTTTTATATTTTATTATGTTTGCAGATTTGATATGCTCCTTCACTAATAAAGTGAACTTGTCAATGTTGTCATACTTACCTCTTCCTCGCTAAAGCACAGGTGCCTCTCTCCTGCACATGCAGGCAGAACTAACTCTGGACATGCCTGTTCTCTCAAGTTTTATCAGTTTCGCCTATCTCTCCAGCCAATCAGAAAATTGCCTCTTAATCATTCCTGGCAAATTAGCTGGCTTAGACACAGCACTAAGCTTTTGTGCATTGTGTATCCACTAGAGTCCCCTAGCTCTGCTGAGCAGTTTCTGTACACCTGTTGCTTAATTCAGTATTTGTATCTGGTTACTGCTTAGACTCTGCGCCTTTGCCCTACACAGGGCTCACACCAATTCTCTGTAAGCCGTAGCGCCCCCTAGAGGCCATGTTTCCCCAAGCGTGACAAATGTCTATACGCAGATACCCATATTGATTAAATTTGGAAATAATAGTCTGGAAATGTTTAAAATTGAATAGGAATTTTTCTACAAAAAGGAGCTGATTTAACTTTTCTTATTATATAATAACTTTTAATCATGTAAATAATTTTTAAATGTGTTTTATTGCATGATGTACTACAGTTAGTGAAATGTATGCACACCCCATTGTCTCAGAAAAGCCCCCCTTCAAGTACCCTTCAGAATATATCAGGAGTTAGATGTTAATAGGGAAAGATATGATGGATGTTGTGAATGAGACCACTCCTTGACTCCGATAAGGGATTCACATCCTGGAGAAATGGTGCTCTCTACCCAGGAGGTGAATGTAGCACTGTGAATCTGTTACATCATGAATAGGAGGGAAAGATAGTGTGTGACCGTCAACTAGGGTCAAGAGGAGGGAAATGTGAAGAAAATTTAGGGTGGTTTTGTATGCGTATAAAGATTCATGTATTTCCAGGTTTTTGTTCGAATTTTAATGCTTTACCTGCTAAGCATTTCATTGTTGCAACAATAAATCTTCTTAAATAGGATTTACTGTCTGATCTCTGATGGTCTGTTTGGAGACCCCTAAAAGAACTGAACAACAATTAGCTCTCCTATGCAGCAGCTTTAGAGGAACAGCATATTGAGTGGAGACTGAGAGGTGGGCATGTCTGAATCATGTATGCAGATCCACAGTGAGCGGTGGTGCTAAGGACATGTAACTATGCCACTCCTATTGTAGTCCTTTTACTGATATGCCTGTAGTCCTAGCTGGCATCGCCTCCTGCTGTGGACTGCCCATTTTTCATCATCCACCCACTACATATAGATAGACTACCCAAGAAGCAGGGGCCCAGTTACATTGTAGGTCACATTAAAAAAAAGCCATAAGTCCATCAAGTTCAACCACTAGGGAAGAAAACATGTCCTAGATATAGGACCCTATGGACATAGTTGGTCCAGAGGAAAGTACAAATTGCTTCAACAGAGGAAAACAATTCCTTCCTGATTCCATGAGGCAATTGGATGTTCCCTGGATCATCGGTCTCTGTTATCTGTACTTTAAGGCCTTAATACCCAGATATATTCTGTGCTTCTACAAAAAAGCATCCAGCTTTTTCTTAAAGCAATCTATAGTAGTTGCTGAAACTACTCCCTGAAGGAGCATATTTCACATTTTCACAGACCTTAAAGTTAAGAATCCCTTCCTTCCTCAAGAGCCTAAACTTCTTTTCTAACCGATACAAAGAGTCCCATCTTGCTCTTGTAATGATCTCAAAGTGAATAATTGGGAAGAGAGTGCTCTATATGGACCATTTATACATTTAAACAGGATGATCATATTTCCCCTATAAAGTCTCTTCTCAAGAAAGAATAGATTCAGTTCAGCAAATCTCTACACATAGCTCCTCCATATTCCTCAATTCCGTTTATTAGTTTACTTACCCTTCTCTGCAATCTCTTCTTTTATTAGTTTACTTACCCTTCTCTGCAGCTTGGCATTGCATGCGGTTATTAAATCCATGATCTACCAGAACCCCCAGATCCCTTTCCATTTCTAACTCCCCTAAATGCATTCCCCCTAGACAGTATGAAGCATGCATGTTGTTAACCCCCAAGTGAAAAGCTTTACATTTATCTATATAAATGTAATTTGGCACTTGGCTGCCCAATCAAACAGTACATCCAGGACTGCTTGTAGATTATGAACATCCTGTATGGACTTAATTCTATTACATGGTTTGGTTTAATCTGCAAATACAGAAATTTTACTTTTAATCCACAACTCTATATCATTTATAAAGTTGTTAAACCGTAAAGGTCCCAACACTGAACCCTGGGGTACACCACTAATAACCTTAGACCATTTAGAGTATGAAACATTAATCACTAGTCTCTGTAGTTTCCATTGGAACTGTTCCAACCCCTTTTTCTAAGTCAGCGTGTTAGCAATAATCAGTTTAGAATTTGCAGACGTTAGTGGCTTACAAATTAAATAATTTGAATTAATGTATCCACTGTATAATAAATTATAATAATATAAAATTAATAAAACACAAAATCAAATAACAGAAAAATAATGGCTAAAGTGAAAAATGGAGGAAGGACTTAATTAGAATCGGTTAGGCTTAGCTAAGGGTATTACGCATTTACATTTACATGCATACGTTTAGTTAACCATATAAATGTCATGGTTGCTTTAACTGACATAAATCATAGTAGTTTGTTGCAAAATATTTCTAAATTAGCTTCAGAGATACAGAGCAAGTCCCAAGTCACACATCTAACTTGTAAGTGAGGCAATCTTTAACTAAAATTATCTTTGAAATTGGTTAATGTTAATGTCTGACTAAATAAATGTATCCATAACTGTATATGGAGGAAAGTATTGACTTCTTCTTAAAAAAAATTCAAAGGTAAAGGAATGGACAGAACAGGGAATGCTTTAAAATATTCTGACCAATCATATCATATTTTTAGTTAAAACTGTTAAAGGTTAAAATGTAATTGTTTATGTAAAATGTAATTGTATATTGATATCTAATATCCTGTTCAGAGTAAATTAGTCACCTAAGAAATTACGGCATCCTCCAGCTGTGGAGCCTCTGACCCAGCTTCCTTGATGGACAGTGACTTCCCACTTATGATCTCTGTCATCATCCAGTGCATCAGGAGTGAGGTTGCAGATTTCAACTTTATCAAAGTATCTTTTAAAGTCCTCAAACTTCATCCTGAATATAAAATTGAAAAAAAATGAACAAAAGACTTAGATGTGCCCTACAGTCATCTGTAATAAAGCATAATGTCCCTTTTCTATTTTGACACTAGGACAGATCCATGTGGATTACGGGGGACAGAAACAGATACTGGAAAACATAGAAAAACGTAACTTTATTCAATCACCTAATGGATTCACTTCAGATCTGATAAAACAAAAATAAATTTGAAGTTAATCCAAGGTAAAATCTACATACAAATGATTATACCCAAATGACTTTTCTCTTGGTTCCTTGGTTATGAAGCAATAAAACATGTTAAATCTCAAGTGATATATTTAGTATGTACTGTAACTTTGTTATTAAAGTGGGAGGTGATTATAAAAGTAAGAAGGGAATGCATTGGCTGGTTTCTAGGTATATGGTGGCGGTGCTCAAATTAATTGGTGCAACAGCCAATAGCAGTGCACCCACTGTGTACCTATTAGCCAGCTGATATGTACTGTAGTATCCATTCAACATACTCACCTCCAACCTGGCATAAAGAAAAAACAGCAACCCTATGAACATACACACACATTCATTCACAACCTTGTCACTTGCTTCACCTGCAAGGGTAGAGTTTTGTACTAATTTGCACAGTGTTATGAGGCTTCTGACAGATTCAGTCAGTCAGTCAGTTTGCAGTTGCCTGTCAACAATGCTTTCTAACTGCTAATTATGTTTTAGCCATGAATATGTGGTTTGTCATGTCTTGTTAAGGGGAGGGGGTATTTAATTCAGTTTGTTCTTTTTACCCGAGTCATAATGACCTGGCTGGTTTTGGATATTTGCTAGAAATTTGGTATAATGTTCATTTTATCAAAACGTTTCAATAAATTTTAACAGACTAAACTGGATACAGGCTCCTGCTGGCAACAAAACACTGCGAGTTTAACTGCACATGCCCATACTACAATGGTCTTCATTTTGTTTCTCTAAGTGTGATGATTTAAAGTTTCCAACAACAGGCTGCTGGGTGTATAGTGCCCATCTAGGCTGTTGTTTGTTTTGTTGTTTCTTTTTCTGCTGAAAAGTCTGTTGCTACAAACAATTGCCCAGAGGAAGCTCACATTATAAAAATTTAATATATATTTAACTCAATGCAATTTTGTACATATCAAGCCTTATATATTTTAAACCATATTTTATAAGAGTTAGAAATCAGTGTGTTACATTACTGTTACAATATTGACAATATCACCCTTGTCTCTTGTGGTGTTAGTTGTCTGCTTTAAAAATATCATACATTGTGCAGGAGAGAGAACAATTATTATTATAACTTCTATCTTCAAATGTCAATTTATAGAATGGGAAGGCCAAAATTGAAAGTGCACACATATTCTTCCAATTAAATTTTTATCATAGAAAAGGTAAAGACATATGCATGTATTGTTGCGGGTATTAATTTAAATTTCTCCTTTAATTTCAAGTATGTATAGTGAATGCTATGTATTACAAATTAGACTGACATGAACTGTGTAGTTGTAAATAAAAGTGCCCTAATTTTTCAATATAGCCATAAACCATGGAACAGCGTCCTCTTTGTCCAAATTGCATTTATGGTGTAAAACTATTATGTAGGGTCTGGAGACTGCATAATTTCCAATTAGGTTAATTGAATGGATACTTAATTTATGTAGTATACCTAAGTACCTTTTCTGCAGGGGTGAGGTCCCAAATGAAAGTGTGTAAAATACTTGATTTGATGAAGTATTGTAGTATTTTGTTTGACAGTTGCACATAATATAACAGTTTGGTGATACATTCTGCAGAGTGATCTGCATCATCTGAGCACTCTGCATAAAATATTATTAATTTATTATTAATAAATTAATATATATTAATATATATTATTAATATATATTATTTTCATTTTGGCAATGTAAAGGACCTGCTGAAAATCGGATGTGCGTACCTTTATAATGGTCACATCTGTAGCTGTATGGCAATGTTTAAAATCAGGTATACACCAATGTGTATATATGCTAATTGGGTCAAGATAAATTGTAAAGTTCTTGTAATCAAACGTGGGATTATTATTATTATTATATAATTTTTCAATATATATATTTTTAGACTTATTACAAATAATTTCCTTTTCTTTAAAGTAGGAGAAAAAAAACTATCATGGCCATAGAAGGGGAGCTCTAGCTTGTATACTTTTTATGAAGAATTTTCTTCCCTATATTTACTAAAGAATGAGCATACAGAAGGAATCATTTTCTCTCTGCTCTCTTTATGAAACCCAGTAAACCTGAATTATTGCTGAGCAGCTAATCTTCAAGATCAAAAAGTTTACATTCTGTATGTACAGACAACGTACAGACAACATAATTTGATGCTCTGTATGTCCTGTTTAAACACAAGCTAATAACTTTAAGACTTGTCAACAGGCTCTGGCAATGTGTTGATGGCATAATTTTAAAATTATTCAGAATTTATTGACTGATGTACTCTGCACTGACCCGCATTTGATTTGCTTCAAAGTAGTTTAAAACACCCAAAGACTTCCATAGGAACTTTCTTAAAGCAAACAAAAGCCCATCAACACAGGCCCTTAAACTGATTTGAGTAAGGCGGTTAGAAATCCACTATTAGATTTAGTTTTCAGACCTGTGTGAAAAACTGCTATGATGTTTGATTCAAAGCTATAAAGAGTAAATAAAATGAATTTATTCATCTAGCATGGCTTCTACCTCTGCTTCATCCACAGCAGGGAAGTCACAGCAATCTTGGCTAGGGTCGCTGGTAATTTTAACAACTATCTAACCTACTATGTAACTATGTAAATCACTTGGTCAATTAGACTGCCCAATTTTTAGCATTTTCTATTTTAGGTGTATCAGGCAGGGCCTCACACTGGATATCACACTAGAGCTGTAACTGAGCTTTTACAGATATGCTTGTATGTCAGAAATTGGTGGCTCTTCTACTTTTAAAGCACATTTTTAAATCTTTAATGGTATACTAGGTCAACATCTGGTAAAGCCTGCCACTGATGATGTCACTCCTGTGCTTGCACAGTTTCCCCAGCATCTACATCTGTTTGCTGTGTTGCCCCAAATAGAGCATGTCTGCCCCAAATAGAGCATACATCATGGCTGTACACTGTATGGCTCATGCACCCTAAAGTATGGAGAAAAACACAAAGCTAATAGGAAAGCGAAAACATTGTGTTTGTTTGTTTTTTCCTCCTGCCAAAACCTTTTTTGTTTGAGTTTAGTGCTGTTTTAAACTGTTTATAAAGTGCTTGTTTCATTTCTGTCACATATAATCATTAGAAAAAGAAAAGAAAGTACACTGTCTTTCAGTATTAAGGTTTTAACAATGCAGAACAGACTCAACCATCTTCTTTATCATCAATAATTATTTTCAAAAATCATATGTGAAAAGTACATACCATGATTCAATAGTATGTAGAACCACCTTTAGCAGCAATACCTTTAAAGTAATCTTTATCAGTCTCCTTGTTGGGAAGAAATTTTTACTCACTGTTCTTTACAGCTTCAGCTCTTTGAGTTTTGTGGTCATTTATGGACAGCTCTCCTAATTTCCTGCCACAGTATTTCGATTGGGTTTAGGTTTTAACTTTGACAGGACCATTGCAACACATTCATTATTTTCTTTTTCAGCAATTTTTGTGTAGATTTGCTAAGATGCCTAGGATCATTATCTTGTCACATGACCCAGCTTTGGTAGACAGAGGAGTTCTTGGCCAACTCAATAATTGCAAGGTGCCCACATCCTGTGGCTGCAAAACAAGCCCAAATCATAACACCTCCAGGACCAATGCTTGACACTTGGTACAATGTATATGTGCTGATATGCTGTGTTTAGTTTTCCCCAACTACAGTGCTGTACATTATTGCCAAACATCTCCATTTTGGCCTCATCTGTCCAAACAACCTTGGTTTGGTCAGATAATACTTTGCAAACTTAAATAATGCCTTGTTCTTTTTTTTAAATATAATTTTTAATAATTTTTTTTTAATATATAGAAAACACAATACAACAAAACATACAACACATGCAATGCATACAACACTCTGCAATGTAGTATGGCTTTCAAGTCCAATGGTGACACCATATTCATTTCTAAATCAACATTGGAATATCTAGATGCATCCGTTAACCAATTTATTACATGGCGTGTGAGACACGCTAATCTGAAAAATCCTATGTCTGGGAAATTAACCCCACCCTTTTCCTTTGGTAATCTCAATTTGGCTAACGATATTCTAGCTCTCTTACCTTGCCAAAGAAACCTACTAAATGTCCTGTCCAGCGTTTGTATATCTTTATTTCTTAGTAACAGAGGTATTGTTTGCATAGGAAAGAGCAATTTTGCAAAAGAGACCATTTTTTTAACTGGCATATGCCAAACAGTGGTAGCCTGTCCCACAGATCTAATTCTTTAGGAATTTTCTATGTTAGAGAAGGGTAATTTAGATGGTATATAGAAGATGGACGTTTTCCAATTTTGATACCAAAATTTGTTATATTTGATTTTGCTATTGCAAAGGGAATATGTGTATTCCAGGTTATTTTGGAATTATATGTTAACGATAGTATTTCACTTTTTTCAAAGTTAATCTTCAGACCTGAGATTTTACTGAATGTCTAAAACAATTCTTGGACATAGATTATATCAGTGACTGGTTTGGCTGTAAATAACAAGATATCGTCCGCAAAACATGTATCTTTTGTTTCTTGTGTCCCTATCTTTACTCCATGAAATTTAGGTGTCATCTCAATCGTACGTGCTAAGGGTTCTAAGGCTAAATTAAAAAACAAAGGTGACAATGGACAACCCTGACGTGTTTCTTTTTGAATATCGAAAGTATCTGTTATAAATCCTGGTGTATGTATTCATGCTTTAGGTGAGGAATACATATTTTGTATCAATTGCAAATATGCACCATTAAAACCATTTTTTTGCAGAACTTTAAACAACCATTGTATACTAACGTTATCGAATGCTTTTTCGGCATCAATTCCCAAAGTTGCTATATCAATATCTGGCCGTATTTTGGCAGCTTCTAGAACCTACTTTCTGGATATTTGTCACTGCAGCACGTCCCCGCACAAATCCCACTTGGGAAGAGGATATCAACTGTGGTATTATAGTGGCCAGCCTTTCAGCCATGATTTTTATGTTTTCGCATTCCACATTTATCAATGAAATCGACCTATATGATTCAATGAGCATAAAATTTCTATCCTTTTTTGGCAGAATTTTAATATTGGCTTCTTTACCCTTGTGGAAATAATTGCCCGATATCCACATAATATTATAAAGCTCCTAGAGAACTGAGGACCAGTCATCCTTCAGCATTTTATAGAATTCTGCTGTCTATCCGTCTGGGCCTGGTGACTTCCCATTTGCTTAACCAGATATTGTTGATCGTATTTCCATTAACGTGATCGGTGTATTTACCATTTCGCTCTGAGTTTTCCGATAATTAAGGTAAATTCAATTTCTTCAAAAAACCCTCTGCCAATTTTTCATCTATGGGTGTTTCTTTATACAACTGTTGATAAAATGTGGCAAAGGAGGAGTTTATCTCCTCTGGATGAGAAGCCACTCTGCCCTCCATCGTGTACAAAGCAGCTATTTGTATAAAAGCACCCTTTTGTTTAAAAGGGGGACGAATTAAACTCGCCAGCATTTTACCTGATTTTTTACCAAATCTATAGAATTTTACACCTACCATCTTTTTTTAAACTGTTCATATCTTTCTCTCCAATTATCATACTCACTTTTCGTTTCATGCCATTTCTGGTGATTTTGTACTGTGGGATTAAGAGTTATTTTTTCTGAATTTTTTGTAAGTTTTCTAAAATATAAATTATTTATCATTTGTCAAGTTCTTCTGCCTTGCCATATATGCCATAAACCTTCCTCTTATATATACCTTTTTTGCTTCCCAATATAAAACCAGCTCAGATACATGTCCCGCATTATTTATCTTAAAATCATTCTACGAATTTTGTATTTCTGCCTGGAACTCCGGTTCCTTAAATAAATAAATAAGAGGGAAATCGTCATAAGTAGGCATCACCCTTAGGTGTTATATCCAATGACATCTATCAAAATTGGGGCATGGTCTAAAATGACCATTGTACCAATTTCAGGGCGTTCAATCAAGGAGTATAATGGTGTGGAGCAAAAAAAAAATAATCTGATCGTGAATGAGAGGCATGAACATGTGAATAAAATGTATATTGCTCTTCAATCAGGTATCTCTCCCTCTATACATCATGTGAGCTCATGGCTTGTACAAAATCTGTTAAGTGCGTTGTTTCATTACCATCTGATAAAGTTTGTCTCTGCGACTTATCTACTCAGGTTTTTAGTGTTTTATCTTCTCTAAGATTTATGACCATATTAAAATCACCTCCAAGTAATTTATATGGATTTTGATCCTGTAATACCCATGAGGATATCATCTGAAAGAACTGCAGGGTTGGAGCATTAGGGGCTTAAACATTAAAGATAGAATATTTTCTTATCTGCAAATTCCAATACCAGCCTTTCTGTTTTACCTTCTTGATCTGAGGAACATGATAACCTTGTACAATTAAGGTGCTTATTTAGGAGTATCAATACTCCTGCTTTTCTTCCAGTAGTTGGTGACCCATACAGCTCTCCCACCCATAATTTTCTCATTCTGTGAAAATCTGTGGTGTCTAAGTGTGTCTCTTGTAATATTGCTACATCAGCATGTAATTTTTTTAGGTGTCCTAATATATCTTTCTTTTATGTGGGGATCTCAGCCCCTTAACATTCCATGAGATTATTTTCATAAAATGAGTATATCCCAATGCACATTCTATCCTCTTTATTATATTCCCTCATATTTCGTATGTATATCTGTTTACTTATCTTATTCTCAGGTAACTGATACAAACAATTCATATAGTATCTAAATAGAGACATTCATCTTTGATGTATTTTAAAAACTTTCCTAGGCAGTGGTATGAAACCTCGAAAAAAACACATAAAGCATAACCCAAATGATACTTTTAACATAACACGCAAACATATACACAATCTATCTAATGGACTTCCTTTTTCCCTTATAGCATTATCCACCAATAAGGTCATCATCATTTGCATACTAAAGGCTCTTACCCCCAAAAAGCCCTTTATCAACTCTGCGTAAACATATTAGAACACTCGCTATAACACTAATAAAAAAAAAAAAACATTTGCAGCAGAATAGCCTCAATTTACAAAATATAATATCAAAAAGCTATCTATCTTCATTTACTTAAATTAACTAGATATATTATCTATAGGTTTATGTTAGTATTAACTTATCTAATACATTAATTTTACCATTTGATATCAATGCTTCAATAATATAGCATAAAATTTGCACAGTTTTCCTCAAACAACGTAATCTTTTATATTTTGAGGATTTTTTTTCTGAATTATGTCCTGTTTGTTTGCGGGAGGTACCGTAGTTCTATCCATAGATCTTTGTTGTTTGGCCTCCACTCCTGTGGATTTTTTTAGAAGTTTGCAAAAGGAGTGTATCCTCCTGTGAGTCAACATGTGCTGTTTCCAGATTTGGCTGCTTTAATATACTCAGTTGCTTCTTCAATTGAACTTAAAGCATGATTCTGACCTTGTTGATCTTTAATGTGCGAAGTGGCCAGATATGCTAATGTGAATGGGATCCCATGCTGATAAAGGTCCGAACAAATTGTACTAAAACTTTTACGTTTGCGTGATACTTCTGCTGAATAATCTGCAAAAATTACCAAGGAATGTCAATCTATAGTTAAAGTTCGTTTGGCTCCATATGTTTGGATGATCAAGGTGCGTTCTGTATATAGCAGATATTTTGCTATTACAGGTTTCCCCTTTTTGATTTCATTCTTAAAGGGGCACAGACGATCTGCCCATTCTACTTTGCATACATGTGGGATGCCTATTAGATCAGGGATAACATTTGCACAGATTTCTTGTAGTTGGCTAGGTTAACCACTTTCTGGTAGACCTATAATTCTTAGAATATTCCATCTAGCTTTATTGTCCATATCATCTAGTTTAAGCAACATATTAGCTTGCTTCCATTCTATTGCTGCCAACTTAGCATTCACCGCAATAAATGATCGTCTAATGCTGATATACGCGATTCTGCTGAAGTGATTCATATAGATTGAGCTTCTACATCTTGCCTCAAAGATTTTTTTCCTTTTCCAATAGCTCTATCTATCGTAGGGGTTAAACTGGCTGATACTGCATCAGCTATTTTAGAGCAGTCAGGCATATTAATATTAATATCCTCATCTGTAGTGTTAGGGATTGACTGCTTATCAGCCTAGGCGCTTTCTCAGTCGACATTTTGGCTCCACTCACCTCCAGGCGTCTTGCTTACCGGAGTGAGCCGCCGCTCTTTTGGATGCTGACTTCCCCAGATATTTGTCCATCCGCGTGCGCAGTGTCACCGGCAGGGTATAATGTTATTCCCTGGTGTGTGCGAGTGCTCTGCTGAATTTTAGGATGATTTTCATAGGGGTATGCAGTAGCCTCTGTGTCCTGCTGTTTCACATGAGGCACCCAGAACCGGAAGTCCTATTCATAATGCCATGTTCTTTAAAAAGAGAAGATCATTTTTCTTGACAACTCTTACAAACAAGGCAAATCTGTTCAAATTTTTTTTTCCATGAACTAACATTTTACATGCTAACTAAAACATGTAAAGCTTAAAATGTAGCTCGTAGGTTTTACACAACTTCTGTGAGCATTGTACAGTATGACCTTGTGGTGAGTTTTTTGGGATATTGACTCATAGAAATATTGTCTAAATAACTATATTAATAATTTTCACTTGTGAAAATTCTTTCTGACTGAATGTCAGATTGTTTGGAAATGGCTTTATACCCTTCCCGGAATTATGGACCGCATCAATTCTTCTGTAAAATCTTTTCTTTAAGTAATACAAAACTGATAAGAGAGACGAAAAGCCAAGAAAAGAAGGTTTACCAAACACAAGGTTTGTTGAAGTATACTAGTATTAAATTAATCGGTGACCATCATATAACAATATGGGAAATCCTCTTGGCTCGGGTAGGTAAATATCAGTTAATTTAGTAAATAAGTAGGGGATTGGGTGAGATTAAGAACATACAAAGTATATATACAGAGTATCAAAACTAATCTAATCAAAACTAATGTAATATTTTTAATATTTTCTTTTTACTATGTCTTTACGAAAGAGTATAACCAGGAATATTGACAGCCCAGTCATGTGAAGGCAAGAACTTCAGAACCATGCAGGGGTAAAATGCTCATGATGACTTAAATTAGCTCAGAGCTTATGGGGATAAGTTGGCGAGCTGCCGCTAATAAGTGAAATTTTTGAGAAGCGGGGTGGCCTTGAATATTTGACAGCAACCCCATCTCTGGGGTTAGGGGTGTATTTAATGGTGTACAGTTGAGAAAATTGAGAAGTTATCCTTCCAGAATGGATGCAGAAGTGGATAGGACCACCAGATATGTAGGTACGAACCTTCCCCTATGCCGCATCTCCAGCAAATATTAGGAAACATGTGGTGCAGGCATTGTTTGCCAGATATAGTATTAGTGAACAGGTTCTTTAAACCATTGCTGCATTTACTAGAACTGTTTGCCAAATACTTTTGTTTTTCAGTACAATTAGTACTGAGCAATCCAGTGTTTGTGTGTAACATGGGAAACTCCTTATACTTATCCCTAATGCTCCTCCCAACTATCCCCAATCCACCCTTCACTGGTGACTGACCCGTCTGTTCTTTCTGCCAGCACATTTAGCCGTCCCACCCCCCTCTGTCCTAGTTTAACTATCCCTCTACCATTCCCATAAATCTTTCCCTTAGCAAAGCAGACCCTCATCTATTTAGGTGCAAACCCTCCATGGCAAATAGGTTGTACCCCATTGAAAAGTTAGCCCAGTGCTCTAAGACCCCAAGCCATTCCCTTTTACAGCAGGACATAAGCCATGCATTTTGCTGTCTAAGCTTCTGCTGCCTTTCCTGTGTTGTGCATGGCAAAGGCAAAATTCCAGAGAATATAACCTTGGAGGTCCTTCAACAAACTAGTTCTTTAAACTGATTTTTCCTTCCATATATGGGGTCATTGGTTCCTATATGGTCCAAGACAGCTCGGTCACGCCCAGCCCCTCCCATTCATCAGGAGGAGACAGCAAACCATTCAGTTGAAGGGATATGGACGAAAAACTATTCTATCAGTCTTCCTGATCATAGAAGTCCCTATGGCAACCAATTGTCTATGCCTTTATGCTTTGCATACCCCCCTACTAGATGGCCTGCTCTCCTGGCTGTTGTAACATGTAACATCTAGGGTTGCCACCACTGGGTCTGCTAAGCTCAGCTCAGTTTCAAACTCAGGGTCAATATTTAGGCATCATTCACTTTCAATGAATTATTACTGAGAGTAACACCGGGGATTTGTCTGAGAATACCATTATTAGTATTTCTGAATGATCCACATTTTCAAGGAGCTAATCAGAACAAGTCAAGTAGTCAATTTGGAACTTCAAGGCATGAACATGAAAACAGAGTATTGTATGAGGTCAGAAACTTCTGACCCCATACATTATTAAGAATCACAATATGAACAAATTCATATAATGGTGTAGAACTCAACCATGTATCAGAATTAAAGTCACCACCCACAATTATGTGGGGTTTTGGGTCTCGTGCAACACTTCTCAGAAGACTTCCAAACTGGGTGAATTTCGAACATAAATATAAAAGAAGATAAAATGGATCTTAGCTATTCAGCCTTCCTGATCAGTAAAGGAGATTTGTCAAAGAGTTTAAAACTTTTACCACCAATAACCTTTGCATACCGTCACAGTCTACACTATCCAAATGGGTTTCCTGTAGGAACACTATGTCTGCTACTAGAGAAATTCATTATATTGTCCATCTAACCAGCTACTGGTTCTATACCTTGTCCACAGACACCTGACAACATACTTGGCCTGAGTCAGATTATCTTCCACTGTGGCAATTTATTATCAGCACTATTCAGCCTAAAGGCTTGTGGCAAAAAGATTGAATGCTCTTTCCAATACCCATGGTTGTGTCAATAGCTTTCCGTAAGGTGGGCTTCAAAAGCACCGTCAAAACATTGGCAATCAAAGCATGATTGGTTGTTTGACGTAGAGAGTCAATGTCTTGCCATGCAGGGGAACTGATGTTCTGTGTAGGCTTTTTCCCTATGCCTTCTTGGTGTGGGAAACAGGTAAATGCACCAATAATTTGTAATTTGGGCTTCATATTGGTACATTGGCAGTGGGGTATGCAGGGTTGAAGTGTATGAAGTTACAGTTAACAAGAGAATTTTTAGGATATAATAGAAATAGTGTAGGTAAATATTTATATGAGTGAAAATTAGCAATGTAAAATGACATTACAAAAATAATATATTTGAGAAGGTATATGCATTGTGTAAGGTGGTCATTTAATATGAATTTAGGGATACAATGATAAAAAAATATTGGTATTGAAAACTTATTGTTTTAGGAAAACCTTGTAAGGATATAGAAGAATTTTTGCTAAAAATGTTGGCATCATCTGGTACCATCAAAATATCCTAAGGATGGATAGTAATAAGGGATCATTGGAACCAGGCTTAAGGGAAAATATAGGTACTAGGTAGGGATGAGTAAGAATGCTCCTGGCATTCTCACGAAAATTTCCTTGAACTTCAGAAACCATCGGAAGATCTAGAAAATTTTAACAGGAGGATTCACAGGGAATATCAGTGTGATAGAGGCAGGTAAATACATAGTTTTTTAAAACACAGTTTACATAAATTGAATACTTTTGCTTAATAGATAATTATCAAATATGGGATAATTTCACTTGGAAAAATGTTTCACAGAGTCTTCTCTGCTTTATCAGACCAAAAACTATGTTAGATAAGTGAAGTACATAGGGTTTTTCTAAATATATAGGAATATATTAGATATAAGTTCTTTATGATTACAATTTTGTGAGACTGTGAGATGTGAATATGATTGGTACCGCCTTAAAAGAAGCGTCAGATTTTCCTGAAGGAGATATGATGGTATTGTTCTTTTGTGGTGAAACACCAAACCATATAACCAGCACCAAACTATATAACAATATTAATACTATATATACGTATATAATACTTATATAAAGAGAGATCTTGTTCAGTGTTGTTTATCACTATTCAAGAAGCAAAAGGGTAAAAATCCTCAGAAAAAAAAAACACAAGATATATCCAATGTAGTGGTCAAAGCAGATATTTTTGACCACTGATTTTGACGACTACATTAGATACATCTTGTGGTCCATAAATTTTTTCCACCAGGCTAATAAGCATATCCCAAATGGACATAATAAAAAAAAAATCCGGTACAATTCCTTTCTGATTCCATGACACAATCGGTTGTTCCCTGGATCAACAGTACCAACAGTTATATTTTGTGCTTTTAGAAAAGCATCTAGCTTTTTCTTAAAGCAATCTATATTAGTTGCTGAAACTACCTCCTGATGGAGCCTATTTTCAGCCCACATTTTCACAGACCTTAAAGTGAAAAATCCCCTCCTTATCCGGAGCTTAAACTTCTTTTCCTCCAGACGTAAAGAGTGACTTGTCCTTTGTGATGAACCTAATATGAATAATTGGGAATTGAGTTCTATATGTGGACCATTTATATAGTTATACAGAGTGATCATAACCCCCCTTAAATGTCTCTTCTCAAAGGAGAATAGATTCAGTTCAGCTAATCTCTCCGCAAAGCTGAGTTCTTCCAATCCTTTAATTAGTATAGTTGCCCTTCTCTTTTCACAATTTCACCAATACGACAATTTTCCTATTTTGTGAAATGGTGCCCAAAACTAGACTGCATATTCCAGATGTGGTCTGACCGATGCTTTGTACAGGGGCAGGATTATGTATCCATCTCTGTAGTCTATTCCTCTTTTAATACAAGAAACTACTTTGCTAGCTTAGATATTGCAGCTTGGCATTGCAAGTCTATGATCTACCAGAACCCCCCAAATCCTGTTCTATTTCTGACTCCAATGTAAACAGAAGTAAATACAAGACAGAGGGATATTTATAGGCAATGGTATTGTATTAATGATACAGTGCTTCTCAGAAAAACAATACAGATACTTAAAATCCTTACAGTTGTAAGTGATCTGTTAGAGGGCCATCAGAGATGGCACTGTACAATAAAACAACTACTCAAGAGTTTCAAAAGTGTTCCAGAAGTCCAGACTGTGACTGGAGATCCATACTAGGCAAACATACACGGAAGTACCGACGCATTTCGCCCGCTAGGGGCATCCTCAGGGGTAGTACAACGTTTGAAGGAACATTATGGTGTACTGAAAACAATATAATTGTTGAGAGCACAGTTGGTAAAAAAAATACATAAAAATTTAAATTCAATAACTTGATGTATATGATGTCATATAATTAATTTAATTGAAGTGTAACCAACCGCAAAAAGAAGAATATTGAGGCAGTCTTAAGATACTACTATACATAGGCAAATATTTTAACATCAACCAATATGTACAGAGAATATAAGAACGTTTTGAAAAATACATATAGGTAATAGTAACTACCTGTACATAGGTACTGAGATGGGAGTATGGTATATAAAGAGTACCATTATAGATCAAGAAAAATAGAGAAAAGGAAGAAGGAAATGAAATTAGAAATAATTGAATCACATGCCCCACTTTTTAAAGGTTGGTTATTTGGGATATGAACCCCACCAAACAACGTGTAGAGATAGGTGTATCAATAATAGTGGTGGTTGCCTATATGTGTAATATAAAAAATAATCAAAAGAAAAGAGTATTTATGCTGGTCTCTGGGAGCAGAGTACATAATAGTGCTAATAATGGAAAAAGTATACAGGTAGTCCCTGGGTTAATATCGTGATGAATATCGTGATGAATACATGAATATCGTGATGAACTAGGTGACAACAATTATGAAGAGTCTGAAATTGAGGAGGACGTTCGTAAGCGATTTGATCAGCATGGGTTCGGTAATTTGGCACGGGATGTGGGACTATTGAAGAAAGGCTTCAGAAGTCCTCGCATCAAGACTGCGTGGGAAAAACTTACCTGAAAAAGAACAAAGGTATCATACTTTTGAACCAGAGAAATTGCATTTCTGCAGTACTTTAGAACTGACAGAGGCTTTGTGTATTGCCATAACATACCTGGTTTAATGGAGGAATTGGGCATTCCAATCTATAACTCAACTGAAGGGGGACTATTCATTGATAGCTCAAAGCGGAGCTTAAAGTGTGTCCTCCTTCACAATGGCAATATATTTGGGTCAGTAATAATTGGCCATTCAGTTTCTCTTTGTGAATATGCAGACCAAAAGAGAGTCATTGAATTGTTACAACGCGGATACACCAAGTATCCCTGTTATCTGTGCATGTGGGACAGCAGAGCTCGTCCCACATGCACAGGCCCACATGAGAGAGGCATTGGGTGGAAAGGTATTGGCCTCCAAGATCTGCCCTAAAACCAGGTGATCCAAACTTTCTACATTACATACACTTGTTGATAGAAAGAATATTATATTCCTTCTATTCCTTCCTATAGTCTCTTCACATGAAACTGGGTCTGATGAAGCACTTCGTTACAGCTTTTCCAATTGAAGGTAACTGTTTCAAGTACCTCATTTTGGCATTTCCCAGCCTGTCATTTGAAAAAATAAAGGCTGGTGTGTTGATGGTCCACAGATTCAGCAGCTCATCAAAGATGAACATTTCATCAGGACAATGTCAGAAGTCGAAAAGAATGCTTGGTTATCATTCAGAGCCATTGTCAAGGACTTTCTTGGAAACACACGCGCAAATAATTACACAGAAATTGTCCAGAAACTCTTTGAGAGCTACAAAATGCTTGGTTGCAATATGAGCATCAAGGTGCATTTTCTGCATAGCCATCTTCTAACTTCCTGGAAAACCTTGGTGCAGTCAATGATAGTGTTGGTCGAATAGCTCACTATTCGATTCGACCGCTATTGGGTCGAATAATGCATAATTATTTGGGTGAACGAACGTCGAATTCAAACTCAATTAAAGTCAATGGGGGAAAAATTTGGGTTGTTTTTAGGGACTGTGTAGAGCTTCTACAGCCTATAAACACATTTAAAAAGACATGTCAAGGCTTCCCTAGCTCTGCACAACACTGTACAAGTAAAAAAAAATAAAGTGTTTTTTCTGCTGCTGGCAAGGACATTTTATGGGGGGGTCAAGGGAACATGCTGGATTTTATATGGGTCTCCTAGTAGAGGCAGAGAGGGCCACGAAGGGGTTCCTCTGGTCAAAAAATTAGCCACCAGGTTTCACCGCTCCGTTACAAGCCATACACAGGCTTCTGAGTACAGGCAGAGGTCCCTGAGGGGGGTCTTTCAGTCAAAAAATTACCCAGCTACACAGCTCTGTTATAAGTTATATGTGACAGGTGGAGCGGGGACCGCATTGGCATCTGGCATCTAGAGCTGGGTGTAGTGCATCATCAATGCCACCTAGATGGCTGTAATGCCATATTTAGGAATGGAGTACTGACCAGTGGCAACAGCAGGAGGAGGAGGCGGTGGGCCCTGAGATGGATCGTGGACAGCATTGGTAACTGGTATCCAGGGTACTGGGCAGGCGGCATCAGTAACAGCATGAGGAGGGGCCCTGAGAAGGAGCAATGTCGGAATTAGAGGTTGAGGCCATCACCTATATGGACAGTGTCGAAGCTGTAGCTATTGGATGCATGAATGGATGAACGAGATTCCAATCTGTCGCTATCTACTATCTAGCGAAACCACATGAAAGGGAACAGGCTTGGGGGAATCAGCGGGGAAAGAGCACCCTGTTGAGCTTGAGTCTAGTCTGGCATCTAGAGCTGGGTACTGGGCAGTGGGCAGGCGGCAGCAGTAGCAGCATGAGGAGAAAGCGGCAGGCCCTGAGACAGAGTGTGGACAGCATTGGTAACTGCCATCTAGAGCTGGCCATCCCCCTTATTGACAGTGTAGAAGGTGTAGCTATTGGGATGAATGTGATTCCCACTGTCCCTACAGTGGCGGTGGGCCCGGGGACGTAGTGTGGATGGCTGTGTTACTCCTGCTCTTACTGCTGCCACCTGGTTAACTGGTATCTGGAGATGGGTACTGGGAGGAGGGGGCGGTAGGCCCTGAGACGGAGCAAGGACGGCATTAGTGGTTGAGGCAATCACCTATATGGACAGTGTAGAAGCTGTAGCTCCTGGAGACATTGCTGTGTAGGGGACTGCCTTTTCCTATCTGCTAGCTGTAACTTTTTAAAATGCGGCATGGACAGCGTTGTTAACTGGCACCTTGGGCAGGTGGCAGCATCAGTTACAGCAGGAGGAGGAGGCGGTGGGCTCTGAGACGGAGTGTGGATAGCATTAGTATCTGGCATCTACAGTTGGGTACTGGGCAGGTGGCAGCATCAGTTAGAGCAGGAGGAGGAGGCGGTGCGCTCTGAGACAGAGCATGGACGGCATTAGTATCTGGCATCTAGAGTTTGGTACTGGGCAGGCGGCAGCATCATTTACAATAGGAGGAGGAGGTGGTGGGCTCTGAGACAGAGTGTGGACGGCATTAATATCTGGCATCTACAGTCGGGTACTGGGCAGGTGGCAGCATCAGTTACAGCAGGAGGAGAAGGAGGCAGTGGGCTCTGAGGCAGAGTGTGGACGACATTAGTATCTGGCATCTAGAGTTTGTTAGTGGGCAGGCAGCAGCATCATTTACAGCAGGAGGAGGAGACGGTGGGCTCTAAAACGGAGTGTGGACGGCATTAGTATCTGGCATCTAGAGTTTGGTACTGGGCAGGTGACAGCATCATTTACAGCAGGAGGAGGAGGAGGAGGTGGTGGGCTCTGAGACTAAGTGTGGACGGCATTAGTATCTTGCATCTAGAGTTGGGTACTGGGAAGGCGGCAGCAGTAACAGCAGGAATAGGAGGCGGTGGGCCCTGTGACGGAGTGTGGAGTGCATTGGAGGTTGAGGCCATCACCTCTATGGACAGTATAGAAGCTTTAGCTAATTGAGACATGAATGGATTAACGAAAATCACACTTTCTAAAGCCACTATCTAGTGAAACCACATAAAAGGGAACGGGCTTGGTAGAATCCGCAGGGAAATACATACATTTTTTAACATTTGTGGATATCTAGCAAGTGCTATCACAGTTGAATATCTGTATTTGTTTCACATAAATACATACATTTTTATGGCTTTTAGGATAGATACCAAAGGCTTTTATAATAAAATATCTGTATACCTCTTGTAATATATCATATATATCTTGTAATATATCATATATTGTAATATATCACAAAAGCCAGAAAAATTTCTATATTTATCCATAAAAAATACAGATTTTTCATTCTGATAGCACTTAGTATCTATCCAAAAACCCATAACATTTTATATACAGATATTTAATTTTAACCCCACTTGCTATCTATCTAAATAGCCATAAAAATCTGTATTTCTCTCTAAAAAATACTGATATTAAATTATGAATCATAAGAATTATCATTTGGAGAGAAATACATACATTTTTATGGCTTTTTTGATAGATAGCAAGTTGTAGCCCGAATTAAATACCTGTATTTTTTTTTTTACAGAAATACCGAAAATTTGCTGTTTATTTTGAGAGATTGCAAGTGGTTTCAGAATTAAACACCTGTATTTTTTTTACATAAATACAGAAATTTTTATGGATTTTTTTTATAGATAGCAAAAGTTGTATCAGAATGAAATATCTGTATTTTTTGTCCCTGGAGGAAGAGGTTGAGGCACAAGGGTCAAAGGAGGAGGTGGAAGTGGAGGTTGAGGAGGAAATTGCATGGCGATGTGCTCTGGGTGGAGGTAGGTATGCAGGCCTTGCTGCAGCTGCATCTTCCCCTGCTGCCACTAAAGTTATCCAGTGAGCTGTAAAGGAAATATATCTTCCCACTCCATGCTTGCTCGGCCAACTGTCAGTTGTCAGGTGCACCTTGCCAGAAACTGAGTGCTGCAGGGCCATGGACACACTGCTCTGCACGTGTTGATGCAAAGCAGGAACACATTTTTCTGCATAATACTGTCACTTAGGCATAACGTACTGTGGGTTCGCGCAGAGGAATGTGTAACGGAACACATTGGAGTCCACCAGCCGGTAAGGGAGGAGCTCTAACGCAATCAGCTGTGCAATTGCCGCATTGATTAGCTTTGTTTTGGGGTTATTTGGGCCATATTTCCTCTTGCGCTCCAGCATCTGGGGGATGTAAGGTTGGATGCTGCTAATGCTAACCACAGAAAGATTGGACGATGGGGTAGAAGTTGTGGGGGTTAGCAATGATGCCTGGTCTTGACTGCTAGCAATGCGACAAACAGCAGCCGATCTGCGTTGGAGCTCCTGCCCACCGCTGATGGAGCCTGAAAAAGGTTACATGCCACACTCAAATTGCTCTCTCACTCAATGGCAGAAGGAGGAAAGGCAGCGGAGGAAGATCTAGCAGTTTGAGCTTGCTTCTTGGGCAGAGGTGGTCACACAGAGCTCTGTCTTTGACCAGGTGTTTCCGCCAGGTTACCGGGTGGTGGCCTTTTAAATGAGTGCTCATCCAACTTCTTCCAAGTTTGTTTGGGTTTTTGCCTCGTTTCAAGTGTTGAGCACACAGTTTGCAGGTGACCATAGTTTTGTCATCACCATGGATTTTAAAAAATGCCCACACTGGCAAACATCTAACTGGGCCTAGAGGTGCTCTGGAGCTGGTGCTCGTGGTGGCGGTCCACT
>NC_092861.1:103691798-103693231 GCF_032062135.1 Pyxicephalus adspersus
TACCAGTACTGTACTGTTCCTTCTGCCTCTCAGATCTCGCACAATAGCGAGATCTGACAGGCAGAAGGAACAGTACAGTGATAGGCAGACCAGTCTAACCAATTAAAGCAGTATAGAACAACCAGCCAGTCGCCTGTAAGGTACATCACTTGCTGCGATTAGCTGGTTGTTGGTCTGTATCTGTAGCTGTAGCTGTTCATACAGTAAAGCACCAGTACATACAATACCATATAGTCAAATGTCCAACAGTCAAAACACCATCATGGCTGTACCAGCAAGAAGAAAGAAATATGAAGCCAGTTTCAAACTCAAAGTTGTAAACTTTGCCATGGAACATAATAACTGCGCTTGCTGCAAGACAATATGGAGTAACAGAAAAGATGGTTCGTGACTGGAAAGCAAATGAAAAAGCAATAAAGAGTATGCCGAGGGGTAAGTGTGCATTAATTAAGAAGAGGCACCCCACATTGGCCAGAACTCGAAAAACAAGTAGCAGACATGGTGAATAAGCATCGCCAAAATGGTTATGTAGTGACACGAAATCAAATACGTTTGTTTGCACTTTAGTGGGCCAAATCTAACCCAGATCACAGCAACAGATTTAAGGCCACTGTATCCTGGTGTACTAGATTCATGGGAAGGCATAATTTGGTACGGAGGCAAAAGATGAAAATTGCCCAAAAATTACCTGCAGATCTTGATAGCAAAGTAAATAGTTTCCATCAATACATAATACGACAGCGCACTAAACATGGCTATGCGTTAAGTAGTATTGGAAATATGGATGAAACTCCAATGAATTTTGATATGGTTGGAAATAAAACTGTCCATCAAAAAGGTGAAAAAACAATTTTAATTAAAACAACAGAACATGAGAAGTCCAGTTTTACAGTGGTACTAGGATGCAGAGCTGGCGGTGCCAAACTGAGACCAATGATTATTTTTAAAGAAAAACAATGCCGAAACTCAAGTTCCCTGTTGGTTGTTTTGTACACGTAAATGAAAAAGGCTGGATGGATGGAGAAGGGATAAAGCTATAGCTTGATAATGTATGGAGCAGGCGACCAGGTGGACTTATTCAAAAAAGTATTCTACTAGTGTGGGATATGTTCGGGGCTCATTTAACTCCCAGCACCAAGGAAAGGCTTGCAAGACTAAATACAGATGCAGCAGTTATTCCTGCAGGATTGACATCATTGGTACAGCCACTGAATCTGTGCCTAAACAAGCCATTTAAAGACCGCATTTGAGAACAGTGGAATGAATGGATGGTTAGCGGCGAAAAGTCATTCACAAAAGCAGGAAACATGCGTTCTCCACAGTTGGATGTTTTGTGCAAGTTTGTCATAAAAGCCTGGAATGATATTGATGCAGAAACAGTAATCAAGTCTTTCAAGAAGTGTGGAATATCAAATTCATTAGATGGTATGGAG
>NC_092861.1:103694363-103727295 GCF_032062135.1 Pyxicephalus adspersus
GCCAATGGCTGCCTGTCAGAACAAAAATGGAGGGGAGCATCCCTGCTGTTATTGGAGGGCCCTAGGCATCATAGGGGAGGTCCCTAGGCATTGTGGGAGGGTCAAATTCGCGGCTTCGAATCTAGCAATATTCGGGTCGGGTTCACCAGAATTTGAATGGTCATATTTCGGTCAAACATTAGGACGACCCGAATTCGAACAACAACACTAGTCAATGATGAGCAAGGTGAATTAATCCACCAAGATTTGAAGGTCATGGAAGGACGGTATCAGGGTAGATGGGATGTACATATGATGGCTGACTATTGTTGGAGCATCTGGCAGGATTGACTTAACACTGAACAGTCCAGGAAAAGCTAAAAGCATAAATGTTTAACTTAACCGCTTACCCCATTAATTTTCAAATGTTTTACTGTAAAAAATTTTTTTACAATAAATCTTTTGTATGAAGAAAAGAAATTTAAATAAACAATACATTCAAGTTATTGTTTCATTATTATTATTTTTTTATTGTATGTAAAATTTGTATGTTTTTTTGACAAAAATGGAGAGTACCCTGTATCATAAAACCTGGATGTGATAGCAAAAAACTGGGGTCATTTCTGGATTCACCACCCAAAAATTAGTAAAAAACAAATCTAAGATCTAACTAAAAAAAAATGCGTTCCCCAGTGCAATCTATGGCAGTGATTCTCAGCTGGTGTTCCTTTTGAATTTGCTGACCACCAGCAAAAAGAGATAATGTTCTATTGACCACCAGCTTTTGACCTGCTGTGAAAAAGGTATTTGAGTGCATTTCCTACCTTCGATTCACCGCAAAATAAGATAAAGTGGAGGTTTTAGCAGGAGCCCAGGTTGGTTCCTATGGACAGCAGCCAATACAAAGTTCCACCTGACAATCCCAGTACAATGAGCTCCATTTCTGTCTTGTCCTCTCATTTAGCACACACACAGGCCATAGAGAGCTGAACCTTGCACACCAACCTATCCCAGCACACCAAACATTACATGGGTAATGTAATGTCAGGTAAACGCAACCTGCTGCTATGCAAATACATTGTAACCTTTCATGTACTGAATGCACAGAACAGATGGCATTAGGTGTGGATGTCATTCATACAATTTACAGCAATCACTCTCTATGACAGAACAAATCCATAACTGACACCAACAATAAGCACCAACCTGATCCGGAGGCAGGGTCACAGCCTGAGTTCTCTGCCCTAGTAACCAGTCATGGACTTTTCCTCCAGAAATTTGTCCAATCTCCCCTCTCTCTAGGCTAGATGCCATCACCACAGTGCAGAATTACCGCCTGCATTTATTTTGGTAACTAAGACATTGTCACGAAGACAGAAAATGATCAACATCTTCCTAGTAAGGTGCAGACAGTAATAATAATAATAGTAATAAATATTATTTGTATCTCACATTACAGGGATGCAGGGAGTTTTACTAAACCCATGCCAATTGCATATCAATGCAGCACATTGCACACAATTTTTTTTAATTACTGTGGACAGCAACACACAGAGGCATTAACAAAGAATGACAACCCAGCATACCAACATAAATGCTCTGGAAGAAACACAACATACCAGTGTGACAAGCCCTTTATATGTATACAGGATGTGTTGTTTTGTTTATTTCTTAGGTATCACTATAACCACAGAGCAACTATACTGCTGCTTTACAACCCAGCTGCTAATAATTGTTTAAAGTTCAAATAATTTGTCTAAAATTAGTTTTTTCTGCATTTATTCAATCTATACAGCTACACAATAAAGTTTCCGCTGACCAATTGCCAATTTGTACATTATATTTAGAGCCTTCATGGATTTTCAAAGAACTATTACTTTCAATAGGCATTTACCTCCTACCACAATCTTCTATCACAATCATCTGGTCCTGACTGGGTGAAGCCCACAGACTGGTACTCCTGTCCATGGGCTGTGTACCTCTGCTCAGTGTCTTCAGCTTTCCTACTGTACTTCCCATAACTAGGACAGAGCAGAACAAGATGCCCCCTCCCTGTGTCTGCCTACCCCATCCCCCAGTTTCCTCTCTCCCTCTGTACTTTCACCCTTTAAATTCTGGATCAAGACACATCAGCTTCAATACACATCAGCTGCCTCTCCTCCCCAGAGCCTGGTATTCTGAGGGCTAACTGATGACTCTGGAGAAGGGAAATTCCTCAGCCAGAATGGGCTGACAGAGGGACAATGGCACAGCCATTGGGAGGCCATCTGAGTTGGGGAGAGAATGCCCACAGAGAGGGCTTTGAATGCCGCCTCTGGCACGCATGCCATAGGTTTGCCACCACTGTCATATGAGATGCAATACCTAGAACCTTCTTCCTAACTTTTGAGGATAGGACAATGTTCTTTTACCTACTTCTACCCAACCTTTCATTTAGTGAAATGACCTAGCACAATATCGGATTCACTCTACACAGTATACCTAGTACCTATTTTCCCTTAAGCCCAACCTCAATAATTTCTTATTATTATCTACCACTTAGATATTTTGATGGTACCAGATAATGCCAACATTTTAAGTGGAAATTCTTCTTAAGAATGTCTTAAGAACGTTTTCCCTAAAACAGTGAGTTTTCAATATTAATATTCTTATCATCATATGCCTAATTTCATATGAAATGACCACCTCACACAGTATATATACTTTCTCTAATATATTCCTTTATAATGTCATTTTTCATCACCAATTTTCACTCATATAAAAACATACCTACACTATTCCTGTCATATCCTAAGCCTTCTCATAATAACCATAACATTGTCTTTATTTTTATTTATTTATTTATTATTATTATTTATTTATTTATTATTTATTTATTTATTATTATTTATTTATTTATTATTATTATTATTTATTTTATTGTGTATTTTGTTGTACAGTACCCTAATCTAACATTCTCAACATATCCCCTGAGGAAGCCTGTTGGTGAAGCGCATCGGGAAACGAGACATATTTTCTCTTTTATAGGGATTCCTTTGTATAGTTCAATGGTCACACTTTGCATGATGCTTTAATGGGACCACCCTGTTTTCAATGTTTGTTTGGGTATTTAACAATGCTATTTATCATGATTGTATGTGACTTCTAACACTTAATACTTTTTTGTTTGCCAAAAAACAGCTCTTTTCTCTTACTTAACATATTATTTTTTAATACAGTCATGAAAAAAGGAAGGTAAAGTGAAGAATAGAGATTTGATTAGATCCTACTAATTAAGTTTAATAATATTTTAATTGATTAAACCAGAGCATTCCAAAAAAGGTGTGTAGAATTAGCTTTGAGGTATATAAAAACATCCCACCATCACCAATACATCCAATATTAGATATAAAGAATATGAAAAATTTTACTGCATTGCATCAGAAAAGTAAATGATGTTCAAAATAACATCTCCTATCTATGGTTACTATACCAGTATTTACTAACGTGTAAGTAATCCATGGGGGAAATTTAGAAATTTGTAAAAATATGATTATTTAACGGCTAAAATCATGCAATGATAAATTTACCATACCAGAATTCACCATCATCAAGAGATGTTTGACAAAGACGCTTTCTCTCTGCTGGATCAATGGAACTCCATTCTGGAGAGCTAGAAAAAATATATAGTTATTGCAGAAACAGTTGACTTTATACTTTGTTCTCTTTTAGTTTGTACAAACACTTTTTACACTTTGAAGAAATCTAAAAAAATCAATTTTATATGAAATACCAATAAAATAACAAAATAAAAAATAAGTACCTTTCAGTTTGATAAAATATTATAAATTTAAAATATTTGCATAAATATCATGAAAACTAGTGTATTGAGGTAACTTGGCTCTGTCATAGTCTGACTTAGGAGTAAGGTTAAGGCAAAGCAAACAAGCTTACAAACATCTGGAAACATAAAATAAATAGGAAATAGAATACATAAAAACATAGGAATCATTTTGCTTATTAAGTTAAAAAACAAAACAAAAACAAAAAACATTGATCTTCCCCAAAATGTTGTTGATAACTTTATGTGCTCTCTGTCTGTGCCAACTTTTATTATTTACATACAGAGGACTATATAACCATATACATTTTTGTTATGAAGAATAAGGAGTGGGGTTCCATAGTCTTCATTTTTACTGATACTGAAGACTTGAATGTTGTCAATGAACTGTAGGTGCATTACTGACAGAATCAACAAGTAAACAAAGGAATACAGAGCCTGAATAAAGAAAGGTAAAGGTTAACACCACTTTTGTTAAGAACATATATCTATATATATAGCGCTACAGAAGTCTATTTTAATTTTAAATTTTTATAAAAAAAAACCTTTTCATTTCAAAATGTTGCTTCTGTAATCTTACAAAACTGTAAAACTTTCAATCAATTATGGTAATTGATGAGGTGTTCTATATAGAACTGAGGTGTTCTATACACAACGTTTGCAAGTTTAGATTGAAAGTCAGCATTTTTCCAATCTGAGCCTCAGATTTTCCACGCACAGAGACATATACTAATCAAAGGTAGACAATTTGCATGCTTTCCTACAGTATATGTTTCCGAAGGGCTGATGCTGCTGCCGCTCTCTATAAAAGACAGGGTAGCATAAGGTGCCATTTTCTGGTACTCTCTACCATGTGGTAGACAGAAAGTAATAGTGTGCTGAAGCCTATAAGAAAAGCTAGATACAAAATGTGTTAAAAAATACAAAATCTTTAAAAAACAAAAGGATTTGGCAAACAGTGGTGGTAAATGCAGCAATGGTTTAAAGAGCCTGTTTACCAATGATGGAAGTCTGGCAAACAAAATAGGGGAGTTGGAAGCCTTAATGAATGAAGAGCATTATGACTTAGTTGGTATTGCTGAATCCTGGCTTTGTTCTTCACATGACTGGGCTGTCAATATTCCTGGTTATAACCACTTTCCTAAAGACAGACTCAAACGAAAAGGTGGTGGTGTCTGTATGTGAGAGGTGATATGACGGTGAATGTGAAAAAAAAAAGTGATGAGGTTGAGACATTATGGGTGGAGGTGAACATGGGGGTGCGAAATACCAAGGTAATTATTGGAGTCTGCTATAGGCCCCCCAGTGCTAAGGAAGAAATAGAAAAACAACTATTAGCACAGATAGAAAAGCCTACAAAAGCTGGCATAGTTTTAATAATGGGAGACTTTACCTACCCTGATATTGACTGGAGTAATGGCACTACAGATACAGCAAAAGGCCAGAAATGTATTAATTTAATACAAGATAATTTTATGGTACAGTTTATAGATGCCCCAACTAGAAAAGATACTCTGCTGGACCTAGTTTTTTTTTCTTACAATGCGGAGCTTATAACTAATGTGCATATATACGAGAATCTGGGTAGCAGTGAGCATAATATGATTTCATTAAATGTAAGCTATAATAAGGAAAAATAAAAACATTCATTTTAACATTTTAAAACATTTTAAAAGAGGACATTTTCCAATATTAACTCCCCTAGCGGTATTCCAGAGTGTGACTCGGGGTGGATTTTCCAGGCAAAAAGCAGGACACACTCAGGGTCTCTTTCAAGTAAAAAAAAAAAAAACACCTTGTTCTGTCACTGTCCCCAGCATCCCGCTGGTCCCCGTAGGTCCTAGGGACACGTCCTTCTTCTCCAATCTCCAGCCAGCGTATGCAGCAACAGACTCTAGGGTTTCCTGGTGATGTTGGTGCATGCGTCGATGCGGGCGGGAGTATCGGCGGGAAATTCAAATCATTTTGTATTGAATTCAATATGGAGAATATTGTCCTCAAATAACACCGAGCAGAAATAGGAATGTATTAAGTCTGTTGTACACAAACACACTGAAAAATATATTCAAATGGGTAATATGTTTAGGAGGCTAAAAGTAAACCCTATGTGGCTCACATCTAATGTTAAAAAAGCCATTAAGAATTCCAAAAATATAAAAATGAAGGATCATCTTCGTCATTTGAAAACTATAAAGAGGCGTATGTGTTAACTCAGTGGATGGTAACTCCCTGAGCCGGCTCCACTACACGCCGGGACAAGCAAGGCTGAACTAGCAGGCGCACCCGAGGAGGAGAAGCACGGATGCACAGAGGTGTCAGCATAGCAGATCTCCGCTGACTGCTCTGCTCCCTGATTGGCTGAGGAAAGGGAAATCCTGATGATGCTTGAGCTGTCATCAGGGTTTCCTATTTCTCAGCCAATCACAGAGCACTAGAGATGAATGGGCACAAAACTCCCTATTCAAGTCTAGTGCTGAATGGCTGAGAAACGTAAAACCTCAGCCAATCACAGAGCACTGGGGACGAATAGAGAGCCTTGTCCTCATTTAACCCCTAGTGCCCTGCAATCCCTCACTGTCAGGAGGAGTCCCATGGTTGTGCTCATGTCATGATTGCAGCCATGGGAATAATCCTGTCATTGGGATAACCTGAAAAAAAAAAGTTTAGTTACACAAACACACTCACATTTAATAAAATAATTTAACATTAAAGCCTTGTTCAATTTTCTCCACATATTTTAACCCTTTCAGGGAATGAGTAAGGGGTTTTATGTACTCCTGTACTTATTCCCCAGGGTGGGGTGGGGGAGATCTGGGAGTCTCCTTAATAAAGAGGGCTTCCAGATTCCAAAGACCTGTTAAAAATGTTTTTAAAAGCCCCCATTGTTTTCAATAGAAGCTTTCATTAAAAGCTTAAAAACGCTTATAAAAGCCTCTATTACGCTCAATGGGAGCGTTTTCAGGCGTTTTCACACGATTATCCTGCGTCTTAATTTTTTAAACGTTGAAAGCAACGTTTAAGGTAACGCTCAAAAACGTGCCTGAAGGAAACATCCTGGTGTAGATTAGCCCATTGGAATGCATGGGGACTTCAAACATGGGCTTAAAAAGCCTCAGGTTAAACGCTTGGGAAACAGTTTGTGTAGACTAAGCCTTAGGGACCCAAATTCCAAGGGAGTATTATCGGCTTTGTATAATAGCTTAGGTCAGATTAACATGAAGACTTCATCATATATATCGAAATGGGAGGGGGACTTGGGTGAAACGCTTCAACAAGAGGATTGGGATCAGATTTGGCATACAATAGCCCATTGAAGTAATAATGCTTCAGCCATAGAAACTAATTATAAACTAATGATGAGATGGTACCATCCAGGCTTGCGAAATTTCAGTTGAACTGTACGATCAATTGTTTTAGGGGCTGTAACACTTCATCATATCTGGTGGGAATGCCCGTAAATTAGGAAGTTCTGGATAGTAGTATATCAAATTGCATACAACATTGTCGGTTGTTTTTTTCCTAAACATCGAGCTGAAGCACTCCTGAATTTGAAACCATCTGTTTTCACAACAAACCAATTTAAATTATTGACATATTTGTTTACTGCGGCCAAAATGGTTCTTGCTAAGGCCTGGAGGTCCGCAACCTCTAAAATACAGCAAGTCAAGAACAAAATGTCTTGATTTTTAGTGAATGAGAATAATAATAATAATAATAATTTGTTGATGGCTTCGATAACTAAATTTCAAAAAACCTGGTCACCATGGATAGAATACTATATGACTATGGGGTGGGATGGATCATTGTTGACCATATAATTAAACCATCAGCAAAGTTATTGATTATAGAGTTTGCCTACTACCCCCTAATTCCCTTTGTCTTTGTCTTAGTATTGTCCTTATTATATGTAGTAAAAGGTTTTGTTTAAGACAAATTTATAAATGTTTCGCTGGATAGACAATAATTATAAATAAACTGAATTCTAATTCCATGGAGTTAAGGGGATGATAGAGAAAGAAATAAATTGTCATGTAGCGTTGTTATTAAATGAGGAAATGGTGAGGACTATCTCCCCCTCCATAAAATCACATAGTCACAAAGAAATATTATATTATTATATATTCACTTGTTACTGGGAGAATTTTTTTTTCTTATTCTCTTTCTTCACAAAGATAAAAGTTAGACACAATGAAAATTGGTGGTACACAATGTGAGGAGAAGGGAAGTAACTCCTTCCCCTTCCTGTTAATGTTACTAGTAACATTATTATAAGGTTGATTGATGATAAAATTGTTAAACACTTACTAAGATAAAATAAAAGGGGAAGTTATGAGGGGTTAAGGGAGGGGAGGTAAAGAACAAACCATTTTGGTAGATTGAAATTCTACTAAGCATTGGTTGAAAGAGAACTAGCATAGCACATGGAGTTAGGAGGCTAAAAAAAATTGATATAATGGAAGGAGCTTGAACTTGTAATAAATGTTGTTATTATTGATTTGACACGCGCCATGCTACAGGAGTTGATGAAGAGGGACATAGAGCAGCTGCTGACAGACAGGCAGCCACACATAGTAAGTCATGGCTCCTCTCCTGTTTTTACAGCATGCTTCTCTCAGCTGGATTCGCCCCTATGGTTGATTTAGCAATCCCTGCAGGCATACCATCATACCTCATGAGCATACTGACCTCCATAACTACTAAGAATGTCCTGGATACCCTGGCCTCCCACATAGAGGGATCTCTGAGGAGGGAGCTAAAATCATTACATCATCACATTACCACTGTGGATACCAAAGTTACTGCACTGGAAACATCCTCTTCTGTGCTAACCAAGCAGATTACAACTCTCGAGCAATCATACACACAGCTAAATACATAGCTGACATCATTATATCTACACACCGACGATCTGGAAAATCACAGAGAAATAAAATTGGGATCAGAGGAATTCTGGAGACAGGCACAGGCCCAGATCTAAGAGCTACAGTTACAGCTATACTTAGTCAAATCTTAGATCACCCGAATTCTACTGCAATTGAATTGGATCGAGTACATCAGGTTGGTGGCCTACGGAACTTACCTGACAACTCTTCCAGGGATGTGCTCTGCTGGGGTAATGGTTTTATTCTCGAAGAGCAAATATGTAGGCAAGCATGGCTCAAAAGATCGATAGAGTTTGACGGGGCACAGATAATGCACCGTGTGCTGCTTTTGGACACCATAAATTCGCAAGGAGCATCCTGTCTCCGGGGTCACCCATTCCACCTTCTTATCACCAAGGAAGATTCTGTCTTTGCCCTACATATGCCACAACAACTGCCAGCTCTCTTTGCGTTTTTGGGGACAAACCCCATTCCGGTTCCTGACTTGTTGCAATTCACTGTGGAAAATCCTGGATCATCTATCTGACCTGCATGGCATGAATGCAGACGCTGCACTAGACAGCCTAGAACAAGAAGACCATTTCCCAGTCTGAGCTCAGCTGCACCAGAATCCTGAAGGAGGTACCAACTGACCATGTGGACTGATCTGGATATGTGCACTATATGCACAAATATCTCGCTCCAAGGCTGGACTCTGGAAATAGGTTCAGGTACGAATATTTTTGGAGGTCACCTCAATTTCACTCTAAACCCATCTCAAAACCCATCCAAAGGGACTACACAGATGCCCCATTCCACTCTTAAAAGTTCAAAACTGTATTGCACATCTCACACACTCACAACTGGTAGACAACACCCCACCACACTCGACTACACATTCTATTATCTAGTTCCAGAATAGCTTTTAATTAAGCACAGCTAAATTTGTTTAGTGACATCTTCAGAGATTGGTGTAATCACTTTCTCTGACCATGCTCCATTTAAATCAATGGGCCTGATTTATTAAAGTTCTCCAAGGCTGAACGGAATAAACCTTCATCAGTGAAGCTGGGTGATCCAGCAAACCTGGAATGGATTTCCTAAAAGTAACTTGCTATTTGTTAGCAACAGTTTTCATTCCTGGACCTGATCTATTCCAGGTTTGCTGGATCACCCAGCTTCACTGATGAAAGTGCATTCTCTCCGACCTTGGAGAGCTTTAATAAATCAGGCCCAATGTGGATTTGGAATATTCACAAACACGATCTCCTTCATGGAAACTAAATGAAAGTTTACTGCAGGATCCACAGGTGTCATTGAAACTGGAAACAGAGCTAAGACAGTATTTTTAAGAAAATGCAAACTCTAAACCCAGCCCCTCTAATGTCTGGGAAGCCCATAAATGCTTCATCAGAGGGTTGCTTATTCAGCAGGGTCATAAACTGAAAAGGGACAAGCAATGCCTGATGAATGACCTATTCAATGACCTACATAAATTAGAACTAACACACAAGGCACTCCAGATCTGGAGTTAGAAAATAAAAACATACTAACAATCTGGCCAGAAGGTCACTAAATGGCCTCAGACACACTAAATGCACACATCAGTATCCTCTTGAAACCGGGTAAGGACCCCCAATCATGCACTAGCTATAGAGCCATTTCTCTACTAAATTGCGACTTGAAGTTGTTCACTAGCATATTAGTACATTGTTTAAACCCTGTCCTTCTCACTATAAAACACACAGATCAAAGTGGCTTCATTCTTTATAGAGAGGCTTGTGACAGTACAAATCAGATACTGAATTTGATTGAAAGAGCGTTATCCCAAAATACCTCTTTCCTACTCCTGTCGATGGTTGTCGAGAAGGCCTTTGACTGAGTGCAGTCAAGTTCCTGGCACTAAGCCAAGAATGGCAGACACAAGGGACCCGGCTACACGTCCTGCTCAGATCAACATATAAAGGGGGGCATCTAAACTCTCACAGGGGAGGAAGACACACAGAATCACCTCTGGCCTCACCAGAAAGCCCATCCATTAAACCTTGCTCGACTACCCCGGCCAGCCAGCATCCTGATTTCCAACAATTAATAGAGGAAAGCAATAGCAGCTCTCCAGAGTACACAGGAATATAATTTCTTACAGCACAAATCAGTTTTGGATACTCAAATAGAGGAACTCCAAAATAAGCTTGATGATTTAGAAAATCACTCCAGGGGCAACAATTTTCTTAGTTGGATAGAGTCCACAGGGCCCTGGCAGCACCCAATCCAGATCGTCTATCAAGAGACATTATAGTGAAACCTCACTTTACTCTACCAAGGAAGCTTTGAAGAAAGGCTACAAGGAATACTGAAGACCTGCAGATAGAAGGTTTTCCAGTCCAAATCTTCTCTAAACTATCTCCAATTACAATTCAAAGAAGGCGAAACCTAAAACCACTTTTACAGATTTTATTAGCTAAGAACATAAGAGACCGTTGAGCCCTTCCGCTACCTCTGCTATTCCAATTCAGCGGGAGAACTTTATCCTTTTCTACATTTGCAGAAGAAGAACCACTACTGAAAGATCTAAACCTACTGCCTCACAATTCTTCCTCTCCAAAACCACTAGAGGGTGCTTGTGCTCCACCCGATTTACCAATAGGTAAAACCAAGCTCAAAGAAAACACAAAGACTTTCATGATACTTCCATAGTGACAGGGTCCACGCGTCTCAACTTCCCGAACACGGACGCTGTGCCTTGACAGTTTACAGATGGAAATCCAGGATTGATCTACTTTTCTGTGATTTTATTTTTCTCCACAGCATCCCTGAAAGGTGTACCATATGATCCTGATTGAACAGGGCTTGATATCCTTTACACAGTTGCCTTATCTGTTATTTCCAGTATTAAAGATTTTTTATGCTACTTGAAATCTATAATTGCCATAGTGCTGTTTTACTCATTGATACATGGGCACCTAGAGTGTCATGGTTTATAAAACCATTTACTCATTTTCAGTCCGCCAAGGTAATCTTGCCTATAATTTTTATTGTTCTATAATCTTCTATCTTCTATCTTCTATAATGTTCTATAATAGTTTTACTCACGTGTTTATGAGGGATCCGTGGGAATGGACTCTAAGGGTTCACTTTAAGATCCACTTTAAGGGTCGATTGACAAGAGCACAGTTACTACAGACTGGCTCAAGCAGTACTTCCCTTAACCAATGGAGCTGTTTAGAGCTTCAACCTATGAAATAGCCTGGGGAAGAGGCAGGCTTCAGGACCCAAAGGGCCTGTGCTGGTTGCAACCCTATCAAGACATCAAAAGTCACGCAATTATGCTATATTTTTTTGTTTTCTGGTATGTCATTTATTGAACTCCCTATTGTTATCTCACCTAACCCACCTAACTTCCCCCTCACCCCATGGAGAACACTCTCAATATGGCCATACGGCCACCAGAGAAACACGTCTGAGATCTTATCATGCCAGTTATGCCTGAAAACCCAACTAAAACACAGCTCTTATCATTACTAAAACAAAATGACTTGTCTAGCCCATGGTCGGATTATGATCTGATATTGATGCAAATGTCTGGTTTGAGAGGACCTCATGACAACTTAATGACAGGACTTAATGACAATTTACTAAGTGACCCAGCTGTAAAAGATGAAGATCAGATCAAGTGCTTCTTTAACAATAACAAATCCCAAGGCACATGCACAGCAGTAAATTGTGATGCCCACAAAGTGACAATTAGAGGGAAAATATTAAGATTGGGTCTCAGTTGAAGAAAGAACGCAACAAACATAAATAACTTAATGCTAAGGAATACCATGAAACTCAACTGAAACATAAAAATGACCCTATATTAGACTTATGCCCACAGATTGAAAAACTACGCAAGGAGCTAAATTTTGTTGAACACAGGAACTGAGAAGTCCCTAAGATGAGCAGCTCATAAGGACTACACCTGGGATGATAAACCTGGCAGGCTACTGGTAAACAAATTAAACCCTAAAACGAAAATTCATACCCTCCCTAATATTATTCTACGCAATGTAAAAATTTTATAGTAAGACAGATTCACAAGAACAGGGTTTGGGAATTTTTTTTCTAATGTTTCTATGCCTAAATTGAAAATAAAACAAATAGATGTTAGAAAAGCCTTTTATGGTGGAAGAGATAATAAAGGTAATACATTTGCTAAAGTAAAGCAGTGCTCCTGGTCAGGATCGATTTTCTACCACAAAAATTTCGGACCTCAACTAGCACCCCACCTCATGGAAGACTTTACCTTCCTTAGAAAAGGAAACTTTCTCTTTCCAGAAGCCAATGTGGCTTACATTATTGTAAATCCAAAACTATAACGTGACACCACAGAAGTAGTTAATTGCAGGCCAATATTGCTAATAAATTGTGACTTTTCATGACAAAAGGTCATGACAAAAATTCCATCCATTTGCCTTCATTCATTTTTAGAGGTATACATCCATCCGGACCAGGTAGGATTCTTGTTACATAGACAGGCTCCAGGTCAAACTAGGCAATTAGTTGATCTCATCTCAGTGATAAAATTCTAACTGGGATCAAGGGCAGAGAAGTCATGCTTCTTTCCATAGATCTGCAGAAAGCTTTTCATAGTCTGTCAGGGGAGTACCTATTTCAAGTTTTGGACATAATGCATTTTGGCCCCTACTTTATTTACCTACTGAAATCCCTAAATGACCAACCTACAGTCAAAATATCTTTAGAAGGAATCACTGTCCCAATCTTTTCGGTTCAAAAAAGGTACAAGGCAGGGCTGCCCATTGTCACCTTTACTATTCGCTCTGGCTTTAGAACCATTAGCCATCAGCCATACAATCAATCCCTAACATACAAGGCATTCACTGTGGCCAAACCGAACACAAATATGCCTTACTTGAGAATGACATATTGATGTATATTACACTCATAGTAACCTTACCCAATCCTTTTAAGGTACTTGACAACTTTACTAAGATTCCGGGCCTCCACATAAAAGAGTGAAATCCAAAGCTCCTAATATCAACATCCCAAACCCCCTGGTCACCTCTCAAAAATAACGGTTTTCATATGAGGGAAAATTCAATCCAATACATAGAGATTCAATTAACCCCTACATACCAATCCCTGTACCAAGCTAATTATGGGCCCTTAAATAAAAAATTACTTCTAGACATACAAAAATGGTCCAGATCCCCCCCTTCTTGGTTCAGACGCATGGCCACTGTTAAAATGAACATTCTACCAAGGACTTTTTATCTGTTCTGTACATTACCAGTTCACATCCCACAACTGTAGACCATCTGCAATCCAAAATCCTGAATTTTACATGGGGAGGGGAAAAAAAGCAGAATTCAAAAAGCTACAATGTTTGCCTTCCGCACTCAAGGAGGTTTAGGGGTCCTGGATCTCCAGCATTATGCCAAAGTGGCACAAATAGCACAGTTTTCTATGTGTTATATCCTAAATGCTCGACCTCAGTGGGTTGGTTTAGAAGAATTAGCATGCATTTCCAACGGGAATCGAATCCATGATGTGGATATCGAAAAAATCCAGACTGGCTATACATTGCCTCATACTAGCCTACTCTATTCTAATATGGGATACACCTAGATTTAATCCAAAACTGGTATCACCACTTACGACTCTTGCCCCTGTGGGACAATCCAGAATTCACACCTGGTTTAATTAAAGATCAGTTAAGGTGGTGAATAGAAAATGGATTCAAATGTATAAAAGATATAATCGATAAGTGGGGAGGATGTTCAGCCTTGAATATCTAACCAGCAAGGAAAAGCTCCCCAAAAATTAATACTTCAGATTCAGACAAATTAGATCTTTTGTGTCCTCTAAGCTTAAACAAGCTACTTCTCCGTTTAGGTCCACTACTTTTGAAAGTTTGTGTAGCTCTATGGCTGACTCCAAAGGCCAAATCTCCCATCTATATGCTATCTATATGCCCGGGGCCAAGAAATTAAGATATATATGTAATTATAGGAAATTCTCGAAAGTATCACTCAACTCCTCACTGGTGGAGGCGAAATACAAGGTGATGCTAAGATGGTATTTAGTGCCCTAGTGACCATTTAGCGTGATACCACCCTTCATCCTCTCCATTATGTTTCAGAGGGTGTGGAGAAAGGGGCACAATGGAACAGGCTTTTTGGTCGGAGTTATTTTAGCTTATATCTAAAATTGTTTACAGTGAGATAAACAAGATACTTAAAGGGGCACTATTTAACAAGCTAGATCAAAAATTACCTAAATACACCCTCATTCTATTGGCTGGAAAAATGTTGATATTCCAATGGAACCACTATCAGCAAAGTTAAAATGGATAATTAAGCTTCTGCTTATAATTAAGGCTGATTCTAAGCAGTCCTATATTATACCAGTCTTTAAAAAGCTCCAGAATATAACAAAAAGTCTTCATCCCACTCCCCCCTCTTTCCCCCAACTTGTCACTCAGTTCAGAAGCTTCATCTTTTACTGACCTTGTTATGGGGGAGAAGGTTTTACTCCAGATATTTGGGTAATACTCGATAATAGGTTTAAAGGTTGATTTTTGTTTTGTTTTTTCTCCCTTTGATTGCTTACCCGAAACAGAAATTTTGTTATTCTTTGTTTGTCTTGTTGTGCAATGTGCATTATATAACATATACTCAGTTATTTTGTCTGTCATCCAACAGAACTATGATGTTACATTGTAATTTGTCTTATTTTATTATGAAAAAAAAGCAATAAAAATATTGAAATACAAACAATGTTAAAATGCTATATCACCAGTTCCACTGCCTTCAGCAGTCTGGGCACCTAGCCACGTGCTGCAGGCTATTTCTCGCAATCCATTGATAGGAGTTACACTGGAGTGGTAACAAAACACTTTAAAAGCCAAGCACGTGCAATCCTATGTCACCAGTCTTGGGACACACCAACTTTCCCTCAGAACATCTAGATCAAATGGAGAATGATCCAATTGACCTATTTTCTCTGTTCTCTCCCACCACAGCAGTTTATTAGGCCACTCACTTCACTAGAATCTACATGCGTATCAAATGAACCTTTAAGTTACCTTTACCTTTAACTGTTAACAAATTTTATTAGACATACAGGCATCAGCCACAGCAGCCTGTGTTGCTAAATGGGAAAGATATCTTAATCTGAAGTTCTCCCCCCAACAAATAGACCACCTTCTCCATTTCAGCCATAAAGCGTATAAGCAGCAATAGGTATCAGGAGATAAATTAAAAATTGCTAACCAGATGATTCAGGATCCCAACTATTCTGGCTGCAACGTATCCTCATGTTATTCCTGTCCGGTGGCGTTGAGAAACATCATTAGGTGCCCTGATTCATTTATTTTGGGAGTGTTCCATGATACAGACATTCTGGTCAGAGGTAGGAGACATAATTTTCACGCTTACAAAAACTGACATCAAGCACAAACCTAAATTGGTTCTGCTTCATGTCTGTCCCTATTAGAACAAGAAATACAATCAATTTTGCACCACTTATTGAACACAGCCAAGGCAATTCCAGCTCTCTGGAAGTGTGCCTCACTGTGAACTCTCAATCAGTGGATTCGGTTTGTAAACTATATTTACTGCATGGAAGATTTTCGGTGCTCTTGGGAGGTCAGGGTGCAAAGAAAATAGAATACAGACTGTGTTTTCTTGTTTTATGTATTAGTTTTGTACTTTTGACAACAGAATAATTGTAATATTTATTATTGACATGTCTTTGTTTCATTGGCAAATTATAATTGTACAACATTGTTCTTATTGTTACTGGTATTTTTTCTTGGTACATCTCAATAAAAATAAAATCTAAAACTAAAAATGAATCAGTTCTGTATTGGTGACCTGTTTAATCCATCTGTTCCTAATGCCAAGCAATAATTGTTCTACCACCAACCCTTGCACAACCCCCACAGACACTAACAGCACAAGTAGAACCTTTCACAAACATTCCTAATATTGGCTAAATAACCCCTTTTTTTCTTCCAACCAAACTCAGCACCAGTTGAGATTTATACAGGTTCTGAGGTCCTGGAGTCATTTACTGCTTGTGTAACTGGCAAGAAGTCTGCAAGAAACATCATAAGGGTAAATCACCTTAAAGAATCAAGAGGGGCACAGCTTCACAATGGGGCTGTGAGGACGTGAGATCTAGGAGCTCCATTCCCAGCACTGCTTCTGCATCAGACACGACAATTCAAATTGCACAAATGGCTTCCCCTGACACACGCTAGGATGGAGACACCAGGCCCCTCCCAGGCTCAGAAGAAATCGGGGCTCCGCTTGTATTTTCAGGTGGCGGAGACCCGATCCACAGAGGCCTGCACACCTAAGGTGGTACCGTGTCGAGCTGCGCCAGGACGAACACCTGAAGCCACCTGAAGTGACCCAAGCTATCCAAAATAGGTCCCAGGCAATATCAGTCAATACTCCCATCCCAACTGCAACTTACTAGATTCTATCCACGGACCTCAGTGCCCTCCTACTTACCACTATCCACGAAGGCTAACATTGAAAACCTGGCAGCCAGGTTGGAAAGGGCCATGCGAAAAGAGCTGGAAGACATACGCCAGAAAACCACAGCCCTGGATCCTAGAGTCTCAACAATGCAGACTACATCCACTTCACAAACGACACGTATGCAATCTATGTAAAATACCCAAAAATTATTACAGAGCTCAGTGTCCTTCCTACTGCTACAGGTTGGGGACCAAGGAAACAGACATCACCGTAACAATGTAAGAATCAAGGGCCTGTCAGAGGCAACTGCTGGATCCGATCTCAAAGCTACAGTTACAGCCATATTCAGCATGCTTTTGGGGAAACCTCCCACAGTCCATATTGAAATTGACCGTGTGGAAAGGCTGTAAAGGTTAGAATAAGAATCACCATGAGATGTCCTCTGCAGGATCAAATTTTATTCGGTGCTTAAACGGGCCAGGTCCCAGGGGACTTTAGATTTTGATGGTGAGCAGATCATCATCCTACCTGACCTGTCTAGCTCTACGCTGGGAAAGCAGAGACTCTTCCGTCCTTTATTAGACCAGAAAAAAGAAAGCAACGTGACATACAATTGGGGACACCCCTTTCACTTACTGGTACGCAAGGGTGCAGCAATGTTCAGGTGCCCATGACCAACTACCTGAACTGTTTCGCTTTCTGGATACTACATTGATTGATGTCCCCGACAGTTTGGAGTTCCCACAAGTAATGGTAAACTTAAGGCAACCTTCCTGACGTTGCAGGAGACGACAACAGAAGTCTTCCTCTCAAGCTAGATCTCAATCAAGCCATCCAGCTTGAACTGATAAGGACTAGAATAACTCCACAACCTTTATAATTAAGTGCTGTTATTGTGGCCTTCCCTCCAGCAACGGAATATGCCCCCCCTTCTCCAGTGGACTACAAATGTGCATCTCAACACAAGCGGAATGGCTGAGTTTCATCCCATATATTTGTGTTTAGTTAATATATGCTAGTTTTAAGGGCACCAGCTATGTCTGCAGGTCTACCTGCTGTTGTTTAATTTAGCTTGACCCTTGGAGGAGGAGGTGATCACCACATGGTGCTTTCTATAATGACGGATAGTGTTTGTGGGAACTTTTGTTTTTTGCCAGATGGGGTGGGGGGGGCTCTCATTTAGGGGAGACTACTTCCTGTTTGATCCCCCCATCGGGGTAATATGTTGACTCCAACTGTTGTTAAAACAGTTTTCAGTGATTTGTTTTCTCTTTGTTCGTTGCTTACTTGAATTGTGGTAATACTTGAATTTGCTCTATATTAGTGACTTTCGATTTTTAACATAGCAGAAGGAGGAATAGGGTTCGACTCCATCCCAGCATTACTACACTCCATCAACCCCTAGTAGGATGTCCTTATATACTTAGGGACTTGTGGTATATCCAATTCTTTAGTAACCCCTGATTTAGATTAGCCTTATCCTTGACCAAACCTAGATTATCCTCCACCCCCATCTGAACTACCCTTATCCTTAACCCTGTAACCCTGGGAACTTGATTGTTTAAGCTATTTGTCAGGCCTTATAATGCCAAATATCAAAGTTGTCTCCCTTAGTGCTAAAGGCCTGAATATTCCAGAGACGAGAAAGACTCTATTGTGAGCTCTACACAGACCGAAAGCATGAGTAGCGTTTCTACAAGAGACCAACTTTAGAATTTACAAATTCCCTAGATTTACAGACCACAATTATCAATGGGCATGGTGCCGCCACAGATAATAAAGCCAGAGGAGTGAGCATTCTCATTTCTAAGAGAGTTGCTTGGCAATTCAAAGGTAGTTGGTGTGATTTGGGGGGCAGGCTTTCTATTTCTAAAGGGCTATCTTGAGGTGACTTTAATGTCTCCCTGGACGAACCCTCAGGCTTTTCCAGCAGTAGGGATAATGTATCACTGACCAGGAAATTTCGCAAATTACTCTCTGAATACCAACTATGTGATGTCTAGCATATTCACCACCTGATTACTCGAGATGATACATACTATTCAGTGATTCACTGGTTGTATTCACAAACAGACTGTCACGGATAATGGGGAGGGGAGGAAAACAGAAAGATAAATACAAGGGACTAGGCTTTCAATGGCTAGGGAAAAGGAAACGGTCACCCCCTACGGACACCCTAACCTAGCCCTGACTCCTGACGGTATGAATATCCCCTGAAGGTGGGAATACTCATACACTGGAACCTAGGCCCTAGTAACCCTGAATTGCCCTAGGAATAGTGACTGGGCTTGAGACTACTGGTTCCTTCCCAAATGAAAGAACCAGTGTCTTCCTGTGGCCTAGTAACAACAAAAGAACAACAAAACACCAAAAGCAATGGAGGAGCAGGAACCCTGAAGAGGACAACACACCAGCTCTTCACATCCCAGAAGTGAATATCAACCGAATAGCATGAAGTAAGAGGCCAGACTAAATGGAGGAGCAGTAATGACCACCAGGTGCAGCTGATACAAGGGGTGTGGTAATTACAAACAACACAGAAACAAGTAAAAACAAAGAGACTGTCAGATAACCTCATGTGCGTGCAGCTTGTCTCACAGATCTTCTAACCTCAGTCACGGAAGGGACCGTGACAGTACCCCCCCTTCTATGGGTGGCCTCTGGACACCCAGGACCGACCTTATCCGGATTAGCCCTGTGGAAAGCTTTCACTAGGCCACTAGCATTAACGTCAGTCGCTGGAACCCACATTTTCTCCTCCGGACCATAACCCCTCCAGTGAACGACATACTGGAGGGATCTGCGGAGAATTCGGGAGTCCAGTATCCTGGCAATCTGAAATGCTAGATTACCGTCCACCATGACAGGAGCCGGAGGCAAGGAGGACGGTTCCGTAGGTTCGACATATCTCTTCAACAGTGATTTGTGGAACACATTATGAATCTTTAAAGCCTGTGGAAGTTTGAGATGAAAGGCAACCGGGTTAATAATGGCGGAGATCTTATATGGACCAGTAAGCCTTGGACCCAACTTCCAAGAAGAAACTTTCAACTTAATGTTTCTTTTGGACAGCCACACAAAATCACCCACTCTTAGGTCTGGACCACTCATACGTCTCCTGTCAGCCATACGTTTATACTTGTTGCCCATCTTTTTTAAATTTTGAAAAAATTAAATTTTGAATTTTCGCCCATAGATGTTAAAGAAGAGGAAAATCTTTCCTCTTCAGGAATACCTGAAGTCTCAGTACCAGAAAATGTGCCAAATTGCGGATGGAATCCATATGCCCCAAAAAACGGCCACTTATCAGTGGACTCCTGCCTACTGTTATTTATGGCAAACTTGGCCAAAGACAAAAATGAAGAACATCTCAAATAAGTCTCCAGATTCTGGTTAGTGTGTTCAGTCTGACCGTTCGACTTAAGATGAAAGGCTAAAGAGAAGGACAATTGTACCCCCAGACGAGTGCAGAAAGCCTTCCATAATCTGTAAACAAATTGAGTCCCCCTATCAGACACCACATACGAGGGAATACCGTGTAAGCTTCACGATGTTATCAACAAACACTTGTGCAAGGGTTTTAGCATTAGGTAGCCCTGACAATGCCAGAAAGTGTGACATCTTACTGAAGCAATCAACAATCACCAGAATCACGTTTTTTCCTGAGGAATTAGGCAAATCTGTGATAAAATCCACAGATAAATGAGTCCAAGGTCGGGATAAGATTGAAAACAGAAGTAGGGATCCAGAAGGCCGAGTATGTGTCACCTTAGCACGAGCACAAGTACTACATGCTGACACATACCCCTCAACACATTTACGCAACCCCGGCCACCAGAACCTACGAGAGATGAGATCGACCGTGGATCAGTTCCCAGGGTGTCCTGTAAGGACTGTACAGTGGTGTTTCTCGAACACCTTGTGTCGTAATTCGTAAGGAACAAACAACTTCCCCGAAGGACAAGAATCCGGTGCATCTCCCTGGGCCTCCAATACCTCTGCCTCAAGATCGGAATAAAGGGCGGATATTACTACCCCTTCAGACAATATCAGACCAGGATCTTCCGAATCACCCCCACAGGAAAGCTACGGGACAAAGCGTCTGCCTTGACGTTCTTAACCCCAGGGCGATAGGTAACAACGAATATGAACCTGGTAAAAAACAACGACCATCTGGCCTGTCTTGGGTTCAGAGGTTTAGCCGACTCTAAATATGCCAGATTTTTGTGATCAGTAATTACCGTAATAGGATGAATCGCTCCTTCCAACCAATGACGCCATTCCTCAAAAGCCAACTTAATGGCCAGCAACTCTCTATCATCTACGTAATGATTTTTCTCTGCATTAGAGAGTTTTTTAGAGAAGAAAGCACATGGGCGCCATTTACTAGGTGAAGGACCCAGCGATAAGACTACTCCTACCCCTACTTCAGATGCGTCAACTTCCACAATAAATGGTTGTGCCACATCTGGTTGCACCAGTATAGGAGCAGAAGCAAAACACTCCTTAACAGCTGAAAAGGCTTGTAATGCCGCATCCGACCAGACTGAGAAATCTGAACCTTTCCTCGTCATGTCCGTTAAAGGTTTAACCACAATGGAGTAATTCAAAATAAATTCACGGTAGTAATTGGTGAACCCCAAAAATCGCATAAGTGCTTTCAGATTTTCGGGTCGATCCCAGTCCAACACCGCACAGACCTTTTCAGGATCCATACGAAAACCTGAAGATGAGATTAAGTAACCCAGGAACTTCACCTCTGGAACTGCAAAAACACACTTCTCTCTTCGCATACAATTTATTCTCTCTAAGGATCTGTAACACTTGTTTCACGTGATCCTGATGAGTCACCATGTCTGGAGAATAAATTAGTATATCATCCAGGTACACCACAACAAACCTGCCCACCAGATAATGAAAGATGTCATTAATGAAATGTTGAAAAACCGCAGGAGCATTGGTTAACCCAAAAGGCATATTCTCAAAATAACCCTCAGGGGTATTAAAGGTCGTCTTCCATTAATCCCCCTCTCTGATCCTTACCAGATTATATGCCCCTCTCAAATCCAATTTAAAGAACACCTTGGCCCCGACAATCTGATTGAAAAAATCCGGGATTAAAGGAAGAGGGTAAGGGTCACGGACAGTAATACGGTTAAGCTCACTGAAGTCCAAACATGACCTAAGAGTTCCGTCCTTTTTCTTAACAAAGAAAAACCCTGCAGCTACTGGAGATTTGGATGGTCTAATAGGACCTTTAACCAAACTCTCGGTGAAATATTCTCGCATGGCCGCTCTTTCGGGTTCGGAAAGAATATACAACCGAGACGCGGGGAGCTTAGCTCCGGGAATCAGGTTGATGGGGCAATCATACTCCCGATGTGGAGGTAACTCCTGGTCTTCAGTTTCAGAGAATACATCAGAAAACTCAGAAATAAACGAAGGTACAACCTTAGTGGTTACAACAGAAAGCGATGTGTTAAGACAGTTGTCTATGCAATAATCACTTCAATCAAGAATCTGTCTCGCTTGCCAATAGATGGTAGGATTATGTTTGCTTAACCATGGTAAACCTAGTACCAACGGAGCAGGCAGACCCTCCAGCACAAAGAACGAGATGGATTCTTGATGAAAATCACCCACCTTTAAACGGATGTCTTGCACCATTTGTGACAAACATTTCTGCGTGAGTGGAGCAGAATCAATTGCAAACACTGAGATATTTTTGTCTAATGCACTAGTTGTTAACCCATGCATACGGACGAACTGACCATCAACTAAGTTAACCCCTGCCTCACTGTCAATAAACACTTCAATTCCCACAGTTTTGGAGTCTAGCGCCACCTCAGCAGACAGGAGAAATCGAGTACTACCGGTAAATGACAAAAGTAAATTCTCTGATTCCCCACACAGACCACCAAGTGAGAGATGAGGGTTAAACACACATTTTGTTTTGTTTTCACCTTGGCGCTGAACATAAGGACAGATGTTGACAAAATGTTCCCGTTTTCCACAGTCCCTTCTTATGCCCAAAGTTCTTATTCCTAGGTAGAGAGGTAGCTCCCCCCAACTGCATAGATTCATCACTAGACATGAACTCAAGCATCTCTCCACCCAAAGTGTCAGAGGAGGCCGCCATCTTATATGATTGTACGTCCTGGGATTGAGGAACCTTGGATCTCTTAGATCTATCCATATGTACAACAAGGAACATAGCCGCTTCCAATGACCCAGGATATTCGTGAAACGCCAATGCGTCTTTCAGACTCTCTGATAGCCCTTGACAGAATTGACTACGGAGAGCAGGATCATTCCACTCAGTATCCGTAGCCCACCTCCTAAACTGAGAGCAATAGGTCTCCGCAGAACGCTTTCCCTGCTGCAAGACACGCAACTTGGTCTCGGCCAGGGAGATCCAATCTGGGACATCATAGATAAGACCTAGCGCTCTGAAAAATTCATCTACTGACCAGGGGGACTGAGAACCGGTTGGCAACGAAAAAGCCCAAGAGCGTCACCTTTAAGCAATGAGATGATTATACCCACTCTTTGACTCTCGTCCCTTGAAGAGTGTGGACGTAGTTTAAAATATAGTTTGCAGGACTCCCTGAACCGAATAAAATTGTTGCTTCCCCCAGAAAATCTGTCCGGGAGCGCCACCTTGGGTTCAGAGCAGGCCTGATTCCTGCTGTCACAACCAGCTGCCTGTGGTCTCTGTATGTGTGAGACGGGCGTGCGGAGGTCAGCTACCTCCAAAGACAGCCCCTGCAATTGTGCGACCAGTGCAGAGATATCCATAGCTGCACTGACACAAACAAAAAATAGCAGTTTGGGCAGTTGATAATGTCACGGAAAATGGGGAGGGGAGGAGACCTGACTGCCTCCATAAGAGGCACTGAGGAAGCTACCAATCAGAGATGGTTCTACTCGACCATGTTCCGTGAATCCTCAGACTGTTTGACAGCTCTCTGAGCAGCCTAATTTTTAAGCTGCTGTATGATGCCCTCTTGAAAGCCCATACTAAACATTCTTACTTGTTTAGTTTTATATTGACCATTTTCCAATCATGGAACTACACCCTACCCCCACCATTCATCCCTCTTAGAACCCCCCATCCCTACCCCAGAATAGTTGTGTTAGATAGCAATTACAACAAATAAAAATATGGGTCCCATGGAATTCTTTAATATGATGTTAAATATAAGTGTTGATTTTGATGTAGTAGACTGTTACTACTAAAGTATTGCAAACAACAGTTGAACTGTTTGATGAAAATATGCAGTGTTGGTTATTGTAATTTTTGGTTCTTTTATATGTATTCTGTACTCATTACAAGTGTGTTTGATCTCTATGTTTACCTGTGTATATTGTATGCTTCCTTTGTACTTACCTAGTAAAATCTTAAATTTAAAAATAAAATCTGGGATCTGGACATTGCAAATACACCAAGTGGTTACTAATGAATCTGTTGGAATTACCATTGACAAGGAAACTGCTATTCTTAACCCACAGTTAATTTTAGCATGTATTATAATGATGTCCCTGTTAAGGTGTTTTACTTACTTGCTTTAATGTCCCAGTTACCAAATGAAGGTAAAAGTAAATCAAAAATTTGGAGTTGCCACCAAAACAAAAATAAAGGGGAAATCTTTTTCCCATGACAACTGTATAAAGTGGATATCCCTCACAGTGGCAAGAAATCATCGCACTTGAGTTGAGTTTACAGGAAAGAAAAAGGAAGAAATAAAAGCAGTTTTATTTCTTCCATAAATAAAATAATTAAGTATATAAAAAATAATACTTGTGCTTGATTAATATAATCAAGACAGTAATAATCATTTCAAATATTATTAAATATATGAGGCGCACAAAATATAATAATATATAAAATATAAATATAGAAATAAAATCAATCATCCATAAGTCCATATATATAGTCCAGTTATACCTATATATCCGGCTGCATTTTCAGAGCTTTTAGGGTTTTCTGTACTTGCACAAAATGAAGCTATATTTATTTATTTATTCATATATTGTTAGCTACTCGGTACAGTGCTGGACGGTAGGTATGTGAAGCAGATACTACCTCTGATATAAAACCAGCAATGCTGTGTTTGCAGGGAACCTGTGAGTTTATCTACTGGTTATTGAAAATTTCTGTTTTGGGGTTGGTTTTACTGGGAATCTGCAAGAGCAGGGAGGGGCGGATTCCCAAATCCATGGCCCACATCTGCCTAAGTGTGGTTGTAGGTTAGACTCGCTGTGGGTCAGTTTGTTTTTTTTTTTGCTGCAAGGAGAAAACATTGATTTATAAAAGCCAGGAGGCTGTTTTGAATTTGGGCTGTATTTTTGTGGATACTAACCAGTTCTAGGGAAGATTTTTTTATTTTCTGTTGTAGTTTTTGGCAATAAATACAGGCCCTAAAGCGTAGCTCGTGTGTTGAGTTGCTTCTGTGCCAACCTACCATTTGATGCTAATTCTTCACAAAATATATATATTTGTACATATGACATGAAGTTTGCTATGTATAAATATTTATAGCTTATAGATGAGTGATTTTTTACCAATATTTGCATTTTGCGCACCACATATATTTATTGTTAATTCTACCCTACGTTATCCGTAATAAAATTAGCTTTTTCCCTATTTAAAACAAATGTTTTCTGGATCAATAGAATCTTGGTCAATCAGAATCCTGTTAGGTCATGTCTAGAATGTACTTTTATCGCCTCTGAAGTAGCAATAAGTGTAGTTATGATGTTGTTATTTTTTTTTAAGGAGGAGGCCCCAATGGACTGGTATTTACATAGCAGTGGTGCTACATACTCACAGGCCGTCATGCTAGAGGAATGTTAGGTTGCATGCCTTGAGGTATGGTATGGCATGGTATTTTCAAGGGAAGGGGGAACACTTATTTTTACACTTCTATTCAAAGCAAAAGATAGACTAACTCTAGAAATGCTGAACCTGTGCTAATAGCTAAAGAAAAGTTAAGACCTCTATTTTCTTCTGGTTAGCTTGAGCTAAATTATGGGCCCTTTTTGAACAGCCAAAGATTCCGATGCAATCCCCACCATTCAGTAACCCTTTCAACTGCTCGTTTATCTATTTTCCTAAATACCTTGTGGGATTTTGTTTTTTTGTACTTACTTGATTAGGTGGGGGCTTTTCTCTTTTATTAAAGAGCCAGATACATAATATGTGGATGATTTATTTTTCATTCTTTACTATTGTACCAAATTTGTATGCACACAACCTGTATTTCTTGCATTCTTTTGTTTACTCTATAATTTCTGTACACTTGATCTTTTTAGAAAAATATAAAAATGTAATAAAAATCATTGAAAAGAAAAAATACATTTTCCAGGGTTTTTTTTTGTAGGCAAATTAAAGGGTGAATTAAAAATGGGATGCACAGTACAGTAGAGCACTTTTCTGTTGAACAGAACAGATTCAGGGAAAATTCAGAAGTATGCAATTTTCAGAGAATCTTTTCAGAGGCTAGAACACAGGAGTAAATTTTGTTTTTAAATAGAGTTGTTGAAAAGAAAATTTGGGTTGGGAGAGGGGTAAAAATGTGTACCAGCCCAATTTGCCAGTTAAAGATTTATAAATAAACCCCATTGCCTACAAATGAACCAGACCATTTTAAATACATTTTTGTCTGTTTTACTGTTATGTGTGAAAATATCAAACAAAAATAAAATACATTAAAAATAAATGAAATAAATACATACAATATAGTGCGCTTTTTCATTAAATGTTCTCAATTTACTATTCTCTTTTTTTATTTTCTAACCAAAATACACAAATACATTAAAAAGCACAAAATAGAGAATAAACTCACAAAATTTGTATTTTGTACAGTACAGAATTTTACAGGTTTTCAAACTGTAAAAGAGGTCATAGAACTGACAACTAAATTCCAGTCTTATCAGTGTGTAGCTAGCAATTTTACACATCTGTGTAGAACAACACTTACTTGTCACTCCATGCTCCATTCCATTCCACCTGTCCCCAAGGATTTCTCACTCGAATAAGTTGAACTTTTTGTCCTCTGTAATTTACCTGCAAAAAAGGAATCATCAGGTCTCTTTTAAAAATTGGCCTCTCTTATGCAGAACTATTATGCAGAAACCATTGCTAATTGCATTATGTTAGGAAGTGACACAAAACATCCCCAGTCTATTCGGTGTCTATGGTGTCACCCTGAGGATGAAGAGGAAGATGAAAGCCTGGGGTTTCAGGGAGCAAATTTCCAGTCCACCTTGAGAAACATGGAAAGTTGTATACTGGCTCATTTTTGCAGTGACAAGTGCATTGGTGATATAAAACAGAGAGATGACTACTGGATAGCCACACTCTCAAATCACGATGATGCAGTGAATTTTTTGAGGAATTTTTCAAGCTTTCTGAAAAGGAGGCAAAACTGCACTATTATAAACAAATTTTGTGAAGCCACCTCAGCAAAGCCTTTTCCTTTAAGTCGCATATCAGCGCCTCATCCCATTTGCAGGTATCTCCCTGGTTCTCCCCTGCTTTATTTCTCAGCCCCTTTTTGTCTCAGCCAGGCAACCCAGATTGAGCTGCACCAGCAGCATCAGGGTTGAGTAGGGTTGACTACAGCCTCTTGACATTTTGCCAAACTATTTCCAGCCAAGGTTGCATGACAAGGACAGGTAGTTAGGTTAGATAGGCCCCATGGTATAATTGTTTCTGGCATGTCCCAAAATGTCTAATTACTTAACTCTCAACTGCCAAAAACTGCAGTGTCATGTTGGAACAACATTCAGTTCAGCAGGTGATATTGTCACACCTAAATAGATCTTTTACACAACCACTATAGAGCCATTGACATTCATTAAAAAAGGTACCAGTTCTGGGTTGGTGACATTTTTTTAGCTATCTGTTCCTTATTACGACCTCCACTACAGCCACAAACAACACATTTAGAGGATAAAGAGACAATTGCTCTTGATTTTGCGCCAAAAAGAACCAATTAAAAAACAAACTTGGAAAATTTTCTTTGCAACAGTGGGGAAAAGAAGGGATATTGTAATGTTTCATTGCAATTATACACATTTTTTTCCAATTGTGGTGTAAGAATTGGTTTTCTCTATGCACAATTATAGATGAACCAAATTATCTCAGATTCTTAGAATTGGCCAAAGAAACCACTGCTACTTGCAAGTGATTTTGCACCATGAAAAACAGTCAAACAAAGATTAAACTGGTGAACTTTCACAGTAACAATGGGGAAAATATTTTGAGACTGATCATAGGGTGACAATACAGCATTTTAGTTGCAATTATACAACTGTAATTTTTTCCCATTTTGCACAAAATTACAGGTGAGCAGATCATAGAATGTTTTCAAGTCTCTCCCTACATTACTAGAAGTCAATTGGTATGAAGTGAAATAACTATTTGAAAAGGGTCAGTCAACTACTACTGTTTCTTCAAAAATGTTTAGAGAATGATTTTCTTGTGTAGGCTGTGTCTGAATTGTCGTGATACAACATCTAGCGGTAGTTGGCCATCATTCTATTAGTAGCCTTGGTAGCAATGCTCTATTGACTGAATTTCCTAGTGATAACCTTCTCCTTGCTCGTCACTCACCATGCCAAGATTTTCTGGTGAAGTGCAAGAAGTATATTTTCAATGTTATTGGACAGTCTAGTTTCTGAAAAGACACAAACAGATTCTGAACTATTTTCTTGTATGCAGAAGACTTGGCTGCTGGCTATAAAAAAAGTTTTCACAGAGTTTTCACAGAGCCACTTGAATGTCTCTTAAGCTTCTAGCTCGACTGCTGAGAGGGATTGTTTAAAACCTTCATACGCAAAATGGACTGCTCTGTGGATTTTTTACATTTCCTTTCCTTAAATTTTGCAGTGCTTGTGTTTGGAAATTTCTCAACAAGGCACTGAAAGCCATTTGAGTTCACATTTTCATGGCCTTTACAAGGTTCTTCATTAGGCCTAGCTTGATATGCCAAGGTGTAGAAATATTTTATGTGGATCAACAGAAATTTGACACAGCTTCTTCCTGGCTATTAGGTATTTCTTGTCTGCAAGACACCCTTTACAAAATCTTTTGCAGTGGCTATCCCAGAGGCACAGGAACAGTGCCAATGACCTTTAGATCACCATAGGTATACCACTGGGGTGTTTTAAACTGGATTGCTTCAAGCAATATCTTCATGTTGTCCAAGGACTCCTTTGGATGAACAGAATGGGCAATTGGTACACTTGGTTTGGAATTGCCATTTTGCCTTCAAGCTACTTTCGAAGGAATCTTTTCAGAAGGAGCATGCTCTTCTAAAGACTGTTGAAGAGTTCATAGATGTCAGGTTATGATTCTGTGTCCTGTAGTAAGTTAAAATGACACCCTTCTCAAGCCAGTGCTTTTGCTCAAGCCTAGATGCAAGGAGTCCTGCGTTCTCTTTGGAGTACATTAGATCATTAACAAAGTCATTCATCTCTGCTTATATAAAAAAATCTATGGTTCTGATTTGTACGTTTTAGCTAAGAAACCATTTGTATTCACATGGAAAAAATAGAAATCATTTAGTTCAATCATTCAATCAGTATCCTCCAGATCACCGGGATTGCAAATTAGATTTGTCGATTTAGCCAGTCCATTGGAACATCTGGCATGTGGAGCCAACATACTCATGACATGTGGAGCCAAGATTTACCATAATCAGCAAGTGGACAGTCAAAGAATCTGCAATCTAAAAAATGTTTGATCCGCGGTAATTGAGTAGCATTGTACCCATGTATGTGTTCCCTAACAACAAAACAAAAACTGTCTGCATTAATAATATAGTTTCTAGGCATGATAACAGCCTAAATGCATTTAATTGATTTTCAATTGTTATTGATGTCTGTAACATAAAAATACAGATAATTGCCATGAGATCCTGTAATACATTTAGAATAATATTAGCAAATATGAAATATTTAGTTACCCTCATCACAAAAACTAGACTTGCTAAAGAAAAACACAGATTTAAAACCAGTATTAAAAATACCTACAGAAAATTTATCACTGATGAAATTGGCCTGCTGACTTGAAAAATCATTCTGCTGGGCCTAGAAAAGCTGGGAAATCCACTTTAACATTTTATGGTAAAGTCTCAGACATGCCGGGTTTATACTTTATGGACTCCATATTTTGTGTTGACTATTATTCTGCTGGCAGGCAGTTAACCTGCACAACTTACCCAGAGTAGAATTATTACCTGTATGCCCATGGAGCACCATGACCTACATGAACACATCCTTCTACTTCACTATCTATCATTGGATGTTAATTCAGTCACTCCTCTGAAAAATCCATGTCATTCTATCAAAGAAAGCTCTCACACTGAACAGTGATGTTGCTAAATAGTGTTGGTCGAATAGCTCACTATTCGATTCGGCAGCTATTCGCTCGAATATAGCAAAACAATTTGGGTGGTCGAACATCGAATTCGAACACCATTAAAGTCAATAGGAGGAAAATTTGGGTTTTTTTCAGCACTGTGTAGAGCTTCTACAGCCTCCAAACAGATGTAAAAAGATACATTGTAAAAGGATACATGGCACCTGCTTTCAATTAGCTGTGACCGCACAGTTCCCACGGTCCAGGAATCCCACAATGACATTATGATTCATAATGTCATTGTCAGATAACCTGTAAAAAATAAAAAAAGAACAAGTTTAAAATAAAAAACAGATATGAAATAAATAATTTAAGAAAAAAAAAAAATTTTTGCTGTCGAATCCCGTGATTTTCGGGTCGGGTCTACTCGAATTCGAACAGCCATATTCGGGTCGAATATAGGGACAACCTGAATTCGAACATCAACACTATTGCTAAATCATGGATTGAGTGCCACAGAGTGCCGAGCGACTCTGAATGAAAGCTGAATGACATTACAACCAGCACTAAAGTAAACCAACCTTCACCTGAGTTAATTTCATAATTATTATTTTGTTTTATACTGTTGCTGTTGCCTAAGTCTTTATTGTACATGTTTATGCACTGTATGTTTTTTTACTTTATTAAACACTGTTAAATTTCCCTGAATGATCTAGGTAGAAAAAGTTGATCCTTACCTCCTTAACACTACCTTAAAATAAAACTCTGTCATCCCTTTCTGAATTGGCAGCAGGTGAGGCAAGCAGTGTTTAAAGAGCAGCACTGTAACTATGGATGGCAAGAGTAATGGTTCCTTCGTGCATCTAAGCATATGGTGTCAGACTAACTGTGAGTGTGGCAAGGGTCAACAGATCAGCTTGCTGGTGTTTAGGTTCTTGCCCAGCAAGCTGGGGACTCACTGCTCGGGGTAAGGCTGAGAGGGCAGTTGTCACAGGTAAAAATTACAAGAACGCATGCAGCAGTTACAGGTATTAATGATATTTACAAGAAGTGGTAAAGAATTATGACATACATATAAATTACCTCTATACTGCTATGCTACCTAAATAATTTCTCAGAGTTAGTAGCTGGCGGGAATTTCATAGGGGACCATCTTTTCAGGATTTTTTTTGACACACCTGTCCAGGACTAATCATTGGCATAACATTGGACCCTAATTGGGTTACCATCCCAATAGTAGGTGGGTTAACATCCTTGGTAGGTGCACTTGATATCTTTGGAGTAAGCAGTGATTAAACTTAACTTAAAAAATGAAAAAAGCAAAGGGGAAAACGTAAAACAGCAGATTCAAAAACTGAAACCAGGGTTATAGGAGTAGATTGGACAAGTTAGTGTTGACTACTTGTTTTTTTAAAAAAAATACATTTACTTTAACTTTCTTTCAATAGTAAATATATATACAAAAAACAATAAAAATATATCTGAAAAAACTACTTACCACATCTAGGCCAGTTATTGAGTAAGCATGACCTTTTACAAGTCCCTGAGGAGTTTTTGCTTCTGTTTCAGCAGAACTTGTAATCTACAAAACAAACAAGACGATGTTGTACTTAAAAGATGAATAACAATATCTGCATAACTACAAGTAAATATCTAATAATTTGAAATTAGTATCTGGAAGTAAATTAGAACAGAAGGATTACTAAACCTCAGATTCTCCAATAAAGTTTAAACTCAATATCAGGTGCCAGCCCAAAGCTTTGAAACAATATTAGTATGTACTAATCAAGGCTTGCTTTCCTTTCTCGTTTTAATATAGATCAAAACAACTGCTAGTACTACCACTACTTCTCTCTGATCCCAATACAGAGCTAATTACAACTGCCAGGACTACAGCACAATATCTACCGATTAGGATTTTTATCTCTCTATCATCCATAAAGTAAGTCTTTTGCGTCTGTTTTGTTAAACCTGATATATTATTGATCATACTGGTTTCCTAACTCATATAACTTATATGATTTTGACCAATAACTATCATATTTAATTTTTTATTTTTTTTGCTATTTAGGAACCACTACAATAACTTGAGCACTATCTTGAGCACTATACACTAATATGTATACATAATAACATGGTCACAATTCGGATCGGCTAAAAGACACAATCATCTTAAATTCTACACAATTTATTTGAGCTGTGTGATGTCTAGCAATATAACAGATGTTACTTTCTGTATGTGTTTGGTATTTCTCAGAGGTAAAAACCTATTTTTATTTGCCCTTCTTTGCCCTTCTCCTCTACATGTTGTATCCGGAAATACGAAATACAATTTTAATCATTTAAAGAGGTAGTACAAGTAGTAAAAACCTTATGCCTGACTGTTTTGTTCACTAGGCTTTAGATTTAG
>NC_092861.1:103728148-103752096 GCF_032062135.1 Pyxicephalus adspersus
CCCAATCTCTATATCATTTATAAAGATGTAACAGTAATTGTCCCAAAACTGAACCCTGGGGTACACCACTAATAACTTTAGACAAGGCAGAGTATGAATCATCAATCACTACTCTCTAAATGCGAACTTTAAACCAGTTCTATCTATCCATTTATAGATTTACTCTTCTAATTCTAATTCTCTCCTATAGACCCTAATTTGGATATTAACCCCCTGAGCGGTAATCCCAAGTGTGACTCGGGGTAAAAAAACATGCTGAAAGTGGTAACCCCAAGCCACACTCCCAACCTTTTGTTCTGATTTGCACTGACTGAGTGCACTGATGTTCCCCGGGATTTCCCAGTGACCTCGAATTTCCTGAAGATTTCCTGGGATTTCCCAGTTTCCCAGGTGCATGCGGGAGGAAATTCAAATTATTTTGTATTGGATTCAATACAAAATAACTGTATTGACTCCAATACAAAGGAATCATTATATTTTATATATATATATATATATATATACACATATATATTATATGCTACTGTACAGTTACATTACAGGTTTCAGTATTTTTTTTATGCACCCTTGTTTTAACAGATAATATTATTTAGAGTTTATAATTACATTTATTAAATATTGGATATATTTTGGTGAGTTATGCCTAAGAATTATAGACCTACAATGAAAAATAAATTTCTATTCAAAACAATGTACCGCTTTTGGCATAAAAATACTGACATAATTAGACCGCCAGGGAGGTTACCCTGCATATTAGTATATACTATATCAACTGCTACTCCACTGTCTACCTGTTTACTTACTTCCTCATAAAAAGAGGAAAAAATATTTTAATAACTTTGGTCTTTCTTGATTCCATGCAGACTATCACTTTTCTATCAGAAACTCTTCTATGTGGTTCTTTATCAAAATTTCTAGGACCCTTCCAACTATGGAACTTACTGGTCTGTAGTTATTTTGTAATGCCTTTGCTCCCTTTTTGAAGAACTACATTGGTTTTCTGGCAATCCATTGGTACCATGCCCGTGATTAAACAGTCTCTAAAAATTTAAACCAATGGCTTTGAAATAACTGAGCTCAGCTCTTTGAGGACATGTGTAATCCAATACTTTCCATCCAAATGGAAAGTAATTAGCAGGAGGGGGAGAAGGGTGGTGGTGATGTTAGTGTAATTGTGGACTATAGCTGGGAGCTGCAGCAAGAAAGTGTGGAAAAACACTGTGTCAAACACACTGTTTTAATGTATTTTTTAATTTTTACTGGTTCTATTTTGGATGAAGAATATTCATCAAATTTGAAAGGAATATATCATGTAAATGTAGACTGAATAAAGTCTTACCAGGGAGCATTTTTTTCCTTCCATTTTGTGTGAAAACCATAGATGATGGAGAAAAATGAATAATATTTTTGTAATTCAGTGGCCAAAAAACATATGGAACATTTGAATTATTGAAGATAATTGTAAGTAAATGAATATTACATGCTGGTGTTATTGCTGTTAAAGTTATATACTATTATTCAAACTAGTATTCTCCTCAGCTGTACACATCAGTATTTAATTTTTGTCAATTTTGCAAACATTAAAAAAAATTAAGGGCAAAGGTGTAACTCTAAGTTATATTCCAGTATTCAAATTAGCCTTTTTCTTTAACCACACAGCAGCGTCTCTTAAAGGGAAAATGTTTTTCTGACTGCTACATGGCAGCATACGATTGGGTTATGCCCTTTACCTTGCCACTTTCAGGAACTAAATACATTAATTCAAGGCAGCCCATACACCCAGTGTTCCTTCCTTTTCCTCCTGTATATTTTCAGCACCAGTGTGGCTACCTACCTAACCTGGGTCCAGTAAATCTCTAGCTGACCACTGTCTAGGTGAAGTAACCCCTGCATGGTTTCTAAAGGTCACCTTGGATGGGAGCCACATATCTTTGCACACTATCCAACTGTGGCTCAGAGGTATATTAGGGGGTGCCGAGAAGTTCATGGCTTTGCCCCTTTCCATATGGCATATGACAGCCTAATATCTTAGTATGTAACTGTGCAGATATCAGGTCTTTGCAATTATCAAAATTGTTTTGTCTTTTAGTGAGAAGCTGTGATGGCAGTGGCACAAGCAAGTTTCATGCCATTTGAGTTAGGGGCCATCATGAAGTTTTTGTTTCTCCAGGGAAAGACAGCAAAGGACATTCACATTGAGATGTCACAAACACTGGTGGAGACGTGTCCTTCCTACAGCACTGTCAAAACCTGGTTATCTCTTTTCAAGACTGGGCATTTCAACGATGAAGATGTGCTCTGCAGTGGGCACCCCCAACCTCAACTGACCCCGCAACCTGCGATGCTTTCCATGAGCTGATTATTGAGGACCAGCGAATATCCACAAAAAAGATAGCCCAGATACAGAGACCCGGTGCTCTGGAACACTTTGTCTCTGGTAACTTTAAGGGACTTTGGCAAAGCATCTTTTCTTTAAATCAGTTTCTTCCATCCTCACTGAACTCCTGAACATCATCCTTTAGCTCCAGCAGTTCTTCCTTTTCTTTTGTTAGTAACCTCTTCTGCTCTTTCAGCTTAGTGCAGGCATCACTCAGAATCTCAATTTCCTCCTTTGTTAACCCTTCACCAAGTTCTTGCTTTATCTTTACTTTTTGGTTGAACCTTCTTTCTTGGACCGCACTTTCTGCATTCATCCAGGTTTCTCCCTTTTTGTTGTACAGCCTCTCCTGTGCATCATGTATCTTCTGATTGGCATCATTTATGTTCTTCCTGGCATATTCAAACAGGTCGACCATAGACTATGGCTGAGCAATGGCCACCTGATTTCTCCATTTAGCATCCCTGAATCTTGTCAATGCTTGATGGTAAGCATGTTTGCGTGCCTTGGTAGAAAGTGACCCCAAGCGAACATAGCACCTTGCCTTGTCATTTGACGCCTTAAACCCCTCTGTTTTTGCCTCCTCCTTTTTTAGTTCCTCATCAGTTGGTGGTAGGTATTGTTCAAGAAGAGCTTCAGACTTTGTAAGAGCAGTATCAACACCGCTGCTCATTTTGCGCACCACACGGCTCCCAAGCACAGTGTTGATGCTTCCATTTACAACAGATTTTGTCACCTCCACACTGTCATACACTGCTCCCTTGGTCTTATCAACCACACCAGTTATACTTTTGATCACTGCATCTTTAGCACAGACCACAGCCTCTGAGGCATTAGCTACAATCTTGTCATTTGTCTGATACAAAACAGGCAGCCTCACTTCAATCTTATCCAGTCCAATGACAGCAATATTGTTTGCTACAGCAAGCTGAAGTTCCAGTTTCTGTATTATTGGCATTGCACCCTTAACAGCCACTATGATGATGGTCTTCACACTTTTCTCTGCCACACCCCAATTACATTTAAATCGCTTTTTATTTTTGTAAGAAAGGGTCATCGAAGACTGTATCACTTCTTTCCTTGTTTGGTAGAAGGACTCTGCTTTCTAAAGTGAACCCCTATATCACTTTTTCTTGCCATAACTGTATCACAATGGGGACGGTGGACTTTGGCTACATTCTCAGTAGGCTTTTGCAGTATGTGCATTTTCATGGTTCCACCCTGTGTAAAGCGAACACAACAAATGTAGCATTCATAAAGCTTTTCCCTAGATCGAGTTCTCACGTGCCTCTGCATTGGAAATCAATATTTGAGTGTCTGGGACAAGTATAGCTGCACTGCTCACATGTTTACTTTACACATTCATTTTTAATTTTTGGAGGCTTCATGTTTCCCATCACTTTTTCAGCCTTCACATCCACTGATGTAGCAACACCTTCCTCCATCTTTACTTCACTTAATTTACTAAAATCTTCCCACACCTTTTTAGAAACAGAGATACTTTCATGGGCTTCTTTGGACTCTTTCATCTTCTCCCCGTTGTCTGGAAGAAGCCTCTTCAATTCACCCATTTCTTTCTGAATTTTCTCAGTGGATTCATTTGCAGCATTTTCCAACTGTTCTGAAAGTAGAGCCACTCTCTCCTCTAGGACTTCAGTACACTGGGTGAAGTGAGATATGGCACTATTGTGCTCGCTATTGTACTGGTAGGCCAAGCCCCTTTGCAGATTGCCAACTTCTTTCTCATCCTCTTTATCTTCTGTGCCTTCATTCTCTTCATCTTCAGAATCACAATCTCCCTCTTCAGCCTCCATTGGCTCAGCTTTGAGCCCTTCAGGTTGTTCATTTGTCTCAGCTCCAAAAGGATCCCATCATTTAGCTTGGACTTCAATAAAAGGAAACTTTCCCGCAGTCAAAACAGGATCATAACATTTTTCCTCATGTTTAACTTGAACAGTTGTAATGCATTCAGTTACTTTCTCAGTAACAGTAACCATAACCTCCTCAATGTGCTCTTCTATCTTGGTAGCTTAGTAATAGTAATACTGTAATAGTCTATAGTAATAGTGTACTGCTCTGTGTTTGTTTCTTGTAAAACATCCTCGCCCTCGTCATGCGGTGTCATATTCTGAAAAAAATTACTTGCAACCGACAACCCCTCTTGACCTTCAATGGCTAGCTGCTGTATCAGCTCAGTCAGGGTTCGACGGTCACTTTCTGCTTCTTTTGTTACCTTCGCCAACTGAGCTGCCAACATACGGTTAGTCTCTGGCTGCATTTGCATCAAGTATGCATTTTCATGCGTCTGCTCTTCGATGCCCTGTTGTAGTATAGCATTTGCCAGGATCAGTTGCTTCACTACATACTCCATGTTGACACAAAATTTTGGCACAATGGCTATTTAAATCTCTGCTGCAATCTTCATTGCTTAGTGTTTAGGCAGCTTACTTGCTTAGGCAAGTGTTAAAACACAGTCTCCAGTACTGCACAACAAAACAATAAACAGTAGCCTGGCTGGGCATCTGGCTACCTCACTTAGTTGCCTTCTCCTACTAACACATACACTATATCAGTACTGTTCCAGTTGTAGAACTGTTTGGCCGCTGGCTTTCCTGGAACCCTCTGGCTCTCTCTCAGCCTGGTACACTCTGGCTCTTTCATCAGCCTGGAACCCTCTGGCTCTCTCTTCAGCCTAGAACCCTCTGTCTTTCTCTCTAAATGGGTTAATGGGTCAACGGTTGATTTAGTTTTCTAATATTATCAGCAATATTATATTGCCTTGCTCTAGCTCATATTTGCACTTTTAAAATTAATTATCTTTTAGAAGATTTGGACACAAGATTAATATAATCTGTAACAAATATAGTGGAAATTGATGATCCTATTCCCTGTTATCAGATAATGAAAAACAATGCTGATTGAAACATAATTCAAATACTGTGGTCCTTGCCTGCCCTCACCTGCTAGGTGGGGTTCTATGTGCTTCAGAAATCAGGTACATCCACATTTAAAGAAGTAAAAAATAATCTTTTTGATTGTTTGAAACTGTTGGATTAAGATGAATGATGGTTAAAGATTTATTATTTTAATTTTAGATATTTCTGTCCTTCTCCTTTTTCCTGAAGAAGCAGAATCAATCGGTGAAACACATCGAACCAAAAAGGGATACCCCTATGATTAGGTAACCCAAACAGAAATATCTAATAATGTCTGTTGCAGTTTGAGTTTTAAATGTCAATGTTTTTAAATGTTACTCAATAAAGTTATGGTTTTTTTATATACAGTTATATTTATACTTATTAGCCTTAAAAGTCCCAATTATTGAGCTAATCCCTCAAATCCTTATTCTTAGTCTATGAAACTGGGGATGTGGCCTTGTGTTGACTAAGGGGTTGGTTAAACTTCATAAGCTTTGTTAATCTTTTTTTCAAATATTTGATTTCTCTAAAGCCAAACTAGAATGAAATTTTAATCAGATCCAAAATGTTTGCTCACAATTTTTTTACATTCATACTATTGTGTTATGACATAACATAAAGTGCTAATTATTATATATACAGTAAAGCTTGATATAAAATAGTTTGCAATGTTTCATCCAAAGAAAAAGTATAAATGAAGCAATTTTGTCTCCTAGCTCGGAGGAGGAGGATCGCGGGGGCATGTGTGCCGGCTTTTCCCCGCTCAGAGGAGGAGGAGACACGCGCTGCAGCCAGGAGGAGAGGAGAGAAGAAGCACGCAGCATCGCGAGATCGCGGTATCGGGTGAGTATGATATTTTAATTATTTTTTAAAACTGTGTTTGCTGTATAAGACGCACCCACTCCCCCCCCCCCCCCCCCCCAGTTTTGGGGAAGAAAAAGTGTGTCTTATAAGCCGAAAAATACGGTATATTTATACTTATTAGCCTTAAAAGTCCCAATTATTGAGCTAATCCCTCAAATCCTTATTCTTAGTCTATGAAACTGGGGATGTGGCCTTTGTGTTGACTAGGAGGTTGGTTAAACTTCATAAACTTTGTTAATCTTTTTTTCAAATATTTGATTTCTCTAAAGCCAAACTAAAATGAAATTTTAATCAGATCCAAAATGTTTGCTCACAATTTTTTTTACATTCATACTATTGTGTTATGACATACCATAAAGTGCTAATTATTATATATACAGTAAAGCTTGATATAAAATAGTTTGCAATGTTTCATCCAAAGAAAAAGTATAAATGAAGCAATTTTGTGAATTAGTATAATGTAACATAAAATGTAGCACTTACCAAAAAAAAGATGAAGCACTACAGATTCAAATTGACCTGTAATGGACTGTAGATGCGCAGAGAATAGGGACCAGGTGTGCACTAATTGATTGCTATGACATTACCATTGACAGAGCTTAACAGATCCTCCTGAATCGTGCAGCTGAAAATGAATCGCCTTAATTGGCAAATTCTCAACCTCAGTGCTCATTTATCAATGCTGTAAATTGGCAGGTGACTGCACTAGTACTCGGCTCGCGGTAATTTGCTGCAGGCAGTGGCGTGTATTTTAGCATGGTGAGCTTACGCGCATTCGTGTGATAAATCAGCTCCAGAGAGTTTGAATATCAGATAGGCCAGATGGTATCATTTTAACTGGCATGTCCTGTAGTGCCTGATTACTTACCTGATGACCCAAGAAAGTGTAGATTTCACCAGAATTGCCAAGTATGTCATTCAGGTAATGCCTTGCCCACCCTTAAGTTTCATATTGGAGAGAGTTTTCAGCAGGGAAGTGGATTTGTCGCTCTCATGGACACCCATCTGCCGACAGTGTGGCACAATTGATGTTAATTAAAATGGACCAATACCACATTGGTGACCTGTTATCTGTTTCTGATGCCAAGCAGTAATTGTAAAACCACCAACAAAACAATTAGAAGTGAATATTTAATTTAACTGCAAATAGACTGTTTCCGATTCCCAGAATTGGCTAGGAAAAAAAAATGCTACGAATTTGCACCAAAAAAAAAAAAAAAAACAGTCAAAAATGAGAAAAAAATTGGGAAAACAATCTGTTACTGATCAAGAACTGAGATGCAGCTTTAGTTGTAATTATACTCTAGAAATCCTTTTGCAGTATGGAGTAAAGAATTCACCCTTTTGGGAATATTTAGAGGTTTCCTAAAACTGGCCCCAGAAATTTTTAGTGATTTCCTACCCAAAACAAGCCTTTTTAACCTTTATTTAAAAATCTAAAATTTCAACTCAGAGTATAGACTATGCAGGATGTTAATCTTATAGTATATGCTGTGTTTTGCTACAGTCTAAACTTTGGGAGCAAACAAAACCAGAACCTAACCCAACGAGCAACATGAGACCAAACTCCTTAAAGAGAAAGTAAACTCAAAACTACCTAAAACAAAAAAAAATCACCCTTTGCCTTCAATTCCTCAGAGCAGTCGATCTGTCGAATCCGTCTTCCGGCCGGCATAGGGGGAGCCAGGCATTGCCATCTTTTCCTCTCTACTTCCGGGTTTTTCTTCTACATCACCCAATGCGGGTGCGAGATCGGGTGACGTAGTTTAACCTTCCTAGAGGTAATCCCAAGTGTGACTCAGGGGTGGCTTTTACATGCAAAACGGGGTAACCCCGAGTCACACTCGGGGTAACTTTAAGAGCCCACCTTACCTTTGCCCCGCTCTCCAGCGGCAATCGGATGGTCCTGTTGTGAAGCCGGTCCATCGGGGGACGTGGTTACCCCTGGAATTTGCTATTGCTGCTCGCATCTGCAGTGAGATGTGAAGCACAATGCAGAAGTCCTGCATTGTGCTTTGCATCTCTCTGAAAAAACTGACAGAATTGGAACGCTAGGGGGGTTAAGGAAAAAAAGTTGCCAATCTCACTGCTCATGTGTGAGATTAGCATTTTTTTCTCTTTTGATGAAAGAGCAGCCAAGAGCCTCCCAGGATGCATGACATAGGTATCCTGGGAGGCTCTGCGCTCCGATTCATTCGAGAATTAAGGGGGCGGTGCTGAACAGTTTATTTTTTTTAAAAAAGGGTGTTGCATTTAAAAAAAAACACTAAGAGGGTTGTTTACGTTTCCTTATGTGAATGTCAGTAAGGTGTAGTTAGGTGTTGTGAGCCTTTCCTTGGCCCTACTTTCATCAACAGCAGGTGTTTTAGAATGAGTCTGAAGGAGAGCTGTTCAGCCACCTAACTTGCTCAATAAGTAGTTGCATGCTTGTACCATTAATGAGTGAGTATGCGAGACAAAAAAAAAACATAAGCAAAATAATGCCATCAAAAACCTCTAATAACTGGTAGAGGTTTACTACCACATGAGTGTGAAAAAATATCTCTATGTGACACCTTTATTCCAAAATTGTTAGGTGAAAGCTTTCCACAGGGACATATACATGTTTAGAAATATGAGAGGACAAGTTCTGCATAACAGAAATAGAGATGGTCACATCAAGAAATTTGATTTCAATTAAAGGAGCATTCAGGTAGAATCGGGCCTTTAGAGTTAAGCTTCTATTATTATTAGTATTATATTCTTATTATTATTAATAATAATAGTATTTACATGCAGCCAGCATATTACATAGCGCTGTACATTAAATAGGGGTTGCAAATGACAGAGCGATACAGACAGTGATACAGGAGGAGGAGAGGAACATGCCCAGAAGAGCTTACAATCTAAGAGGTGGGGGAAGCAGCATAGAATAGGAGGAGGGATACACAAAATAAATACACCAAAGATGTTTTATAAAACCATATTTTTTTATTTTAACTAATTGCAGGATTCAGCAATGTCTAAAGTGTTCCCAGGCACCTCCTTTGCTGTGTTCTGGCTTACCTTCTTGCACAGCGCTAAGTCTCCTGTGTGAGTGTGACACAGGAGCCAGTGTCCTATGAATGAGATAATCCTACCCTCAGTATGCATGTAACCAGCTGATTGGGGGTGTACAATGATGTCACAATCAGCTATGAATGCTCTGTCTGCGCATGCATCTCCGATCTTTTTTAATGAGATTGTGCTTCAGTCAGAGCTCCCCGAGAGGGGGCGTGTTCTATAGACCTCAGAAATCAGCTGCAATGCTCCCCACCTACCTTGTACATTAAAAAAATCCTACCCTTTGTACACCAGCAGCAGCATGAGAGCTGTGTTTGTGTCCATACTGCTGTCATTACCCCTAATGTATAAACTTTCATGTCTCCTACACTGATTGTTGTACAAACGTTAAATTTTCAGGGTACAGAGGGGACCCTGAGAGCTGCTTATTAATTTAACCCTGCCCCAACGAGCTTACAATCTAGGAGGTGGGGGAAGTAACATACAATAGGAGGGAAGATATGTAGTGTTGGGAAGTAGTGAGGGTTTCAAAAGACAGAAGAAACAGGCAAGTTTGAAAAAAATTGGTTTTGAGTGCTCGTTTAAATGAGGATAAAGTAGGAGCAAGCCGAATAGGACGAAAAGTGATGAGGGAGTCAGTATAGGTCACCGGAGGAGTGAAGAGGGCAGCTAGGAGAGTATTTTTTACTAAGTCAGAAAGGTAAGTGGGAAATAAACTGTGGAGGGATTTGAAAACAAAGCACAAGAGCTTGAATTTGATTCTAAGGTGAAATATAAGCCAATGTAGAGAACTACAAAGAGATGTACGAAAAGGAGTGGTGGGAAGGATGGATGAGTCTGGCTGCAACATTCATAAAAGATTGTAGAGGAGAGAGTCAGGTTGGTGGAATACCAGGGAGGAGGATGTTACAGTAGTCCATACAAGTGATAAGAGTACAAGGAGGTTGGTGGTCTCTGGGGAAAAGGCAGTTTGAGATTAGGTTGTGGTCATGGTTACAGATGTCTCTCTGCCATTGACCAAGTTTGGGGGCGTGAATAGGAGGTTGAAGTGGATTAGGTTGTGGTCAGAAAGGGGGAATAGTGAATTTTCAAGGTGGGTTTGGTTGCTGAGTTTGGAAAATTTTAGGTCTACAGTGTGTCTGGTGATGTGTGTGGGGGTTTATGTTCTGTGTGAGTCCAAAGGAGGAGGTAATGGAGAGCAGTTTGGCTGAAGAAGGATATTGTGTATTAATTCCCCCACCTACTAGAGCCAAGAGGCAACGTTATCAAAAATTAGGAAACTGGACCTGGGGAGAGTAGACAACAGCAACAATGAGGAGTAGGGGGTGAAAAATACGAACTGAATGGACTTCCAAAGAGGTGAAAGTGAGGGGGGGCGAGGTGGGAAGGACTTTATATGTACAGTTAGGGAAGAGAATGAGACCCACACAACCACTTACTCCATTGTCAGGTCTAGGGGTATGCATGAAGTGCAGGCCTCCATAGGAGACTGTAGCAGCAGAGGAGGAGTCTGAGGAGGAAAGACAAGTTTTAGTGAGAGCAAGGAAGTTTAGAAATTTAGAGAGGAGAAGGCTGTGAATGGAGGTTAGTTTATTGCCAATCTAGGAAATGTTACCATTTGGATTAAAGCCACTCTTTCCGTGAAGGAAAGAGGGAAAGAAGACCATGTTTTGAAGTTCTGCTTTATTGCATGCAAGGCTGGAGAATATTTGACTTTGTAAACTCCAGCAGGGTTTTTAGGGATGAAAGGGGAATTGGTCACCGCATTGAGGCTTTTGCTTAGGAACCAAGTATAATGCTATAGACAAATTGATTGTGTAGCCGGAAATTGCTTGAAAGCAGTTAACAAGGTACATGATAGCTGGAAATAATGTAACAAGATTGGAAATATATAAAAAATACATCATCCATGAATGGCATCAATTTGACTTCTGTGTGGCCAAATTAGGTACCAGAGAATTGAGGGTTGGTAGCAAGAATCCTGGGTAAGTGGTTGGGAGCTAGACTCAACAGAAAAGAAGATAACAGGCTACCCGATACCTGGTGAAGAAGAGACATAACATTTGTGTATGATTTGACAAAAAGAAGGGTGGTACAGAACAATTGTTATTCTTGGGAGAAAAACATTCAGTGTAAAAAAAAAATAATGTATTCGAAAGAAAGTCTTTTGGGCTTTGGGCCAGCTTGAGTAGTCCCTAACTAAGCCAGGGGTCCAGCAGGGGTAGGGATTTCAAGAGGCAATGTACTGAGGAAATGCATTTTGTGAGTCAGATTTGTTAAGACACAGATCAAGGAGAGAACTGAAATCTCCCACTATATTCAAGTTGGGGTAACAGACTGTCAGTTCAGAGATATAGGTGAATAGTTTGGCATTGGGTCCCATGGGGGCATATATATTGACGGAAGAATAGATGAAGAAAGAAAAAAATAGATGAAGTTCCTTTGAGGGTTATCAGATAGGTTTGATAAACAAGGCAGGCCAACTGGAGCGGTCTTTCCTCAAGGAGATGTCATCTTTCTATCTAGATTTTTGGTTAAAACCTCCAGCCGAGCCATCCTGCTTTAGTCCTTAAAGACATTTTATATCTTTAACGCTGTGCACTCCAACAGAAAACCACACAACAATAAGCATTTGCAAAATTATCATTGAGGTAGAAGCAGTAAAAAATAGAGTTTTCAATAACAACATGAGTCTGCAATTTAGGAAGAAGAAAAAAAAGAAGAAATAGGTGGCATACCAATTTTAGGCTGGAACAAAAGCCTCTGCGTTTCTGCATCACCGCAGCAGAGAAATCCTGAAAAATGAGAATCTTAGGACTGTCAACCAGGAGAGAGTTTTGTTTCTTATAGGCCAATAGTAAATTGGAGCAACAATTTCTTTTTTTCCATGTCATCATATTTATCAAAAAGAAAGGCTGTAAGGCTCTGGTCAGCATCAGCCTCACCAGACACCAGTCCCCCAATCTAACACCGCAGTCTTCACCTATAGCAAGCCCCCGTTCAGCCTCGGGAGACTGGTTGCCCCCAAGACTTACTCCGCAAGGGATGGTGTCTGAGAATGGGCTGGCAGCAAGCCAGGAGCCCACAGATAAAGCAGTACCAAGATTCCAACAGAGCCAAGTCCAGAATACAGAGCAGAGGTCATACACCAAATATTCGTCCACCAAACGAAGTACACAAGGGCAAAACACAAGCAGAATCCGAGTCACAGGCAAAGGTCGTTCAAGGCAGTATACACTCACAGATCAGAAAACAGGCAGGGTCAGCAACAATAAATCAGATCAAAACACACTCCAGCACAGATTAGCCAAGCTACAGGATGCGCTATAACAAGCACTGGTGACTGGGAGCAGAGAGGCTTTAAAGTCCCAGCAGCCAATGGCTGTGCTTGACTGAGTCAGGAGATGATCAGCCTCTAGAATCCCTTACATCTGTGTGCAGCCTAACAATGGATGCCAAAAATACACTGGGTTGTCTAACTAAAGGGAAGCAGTGGCTTCTGCTAATGACATTGCTGGACAGAACAAACAGTGATTTTTACTGCGATGGTGCACAGCACGAAGTTGCCGGAGAGATAAGCATTTCCTAACAAAGGCAAGTTAATTTTTTGGCGATGTGATCCTCGCCTGATGTTTTAGGAGTTGATCTTCCACTTCACTAATTTGTGATTCTCTTATGCACAGTGTTGGTGGTATTTTTTGGAGCACATTGTACTGGGTAACACATTTTTTGTGGTGTTAGATCTTACACTTGTTTTTTTACTAATTTTTGGGTGGTGAATCCAGAAATGACCCCAGTTTTTTGCTATCACATCCAGTTTTTACAATACAGGGTACCCTTCATTTTTGTCAAAAAACATACAAATATTACATACAATGAAAAAATAATCAAATACTTTGAATGTACTGTTTATTTAAATTTCTTTTGTTCATACAAAGGATTTAGTGTTACTCTATGACATTTTTTTTTGGGTAAAACATTTGAAAATTAATCGGGTAAGCAGCTAAAGGTAAACCTTTAGGCTTATAGCTTTACCTGGAGTGTTCAGTGTTAGGACAATCCCGCCAGATGCTCCAACAATAGTCAGCCATCATATGTACATCCCATCTACCCTGATACCGTCCTTCTGTGACCTTCAAATCTTTGTGGAATTGTTCACCTTGCGCATCACTGACTGCACCAAGATTTTCCGGGAAGATAGAAAGATGGCTATGCAGATAATGCACCTTGATGGCCATATTGCAACCAAGCATTTTGTAGCTCTCCAAGAGTTTCTGGACAATTTCTGTGTAATTATTTGCTCGTGTGTTTCCAAAAAAGTCCTTGACAATGGCTTTGAATGATAACCAAGTATTCTTTTCGACTTCTGACATTGTCCTGATGCAAAGTTCATCTTTGATGAGCTGCCGAATCTGTGGACCATCAAACACACCGGCCTTTATGTTTTCAAATGACAGGCTAGGAAATGCTAAAAGAAGGTACTTGAAACAGTCTCCTTCAGTTGGCAAAGCTTTAACAAACTGCTTCATCAGACCTAGTTTCATGTGCAGAGGCGGGAATATAATATTCTTTCTATCAACAAGTGGTTCATGTAGAATGTTTGGATCACCTGGATTTAGGGTAGATCCTTTCCACCCAATGCCTCTCACAAGCCCTGCTGTCTCACTTGCACAGATAACAGGGATACTTGGTGTAAGAAGGAAGCATACCATTTTAAGGTCAACACAGGTGACCCAATTGTGTTGGTGATATTGCCTCAACTCAAACAATGACTCTCTTTATGTCTGCATATTCTTCACAAAGAGAAACTGTATGGCCAATTAGGACTAAACCAAATATATTGCCATTGTGAAGGAGGACACACTTTAAGCTCTGCTTTGAGCTATCGATGAATAGAAGCCATTGAGTTGAGTTATAGATTGGAATTCCCAATTCCTCCATTAAACCAGGCATGTTATGGCAATACACAAAGTCACTGTCAGTTCTAAAGTAATGCAGAAATGCAATTTCGAAAGTACAATACCTTCATTCCTTTTTTCTCACGCAGTCTTGATGCTAGGAGTTCTGAAGCCTTCTTCGATAGTCCCAAATCACGTGCCAAAACCCCCTTAACTCATGCTGATCAAATCCCTTACGGAGAGAGTCCTCTTCAATTTCAAACTCTTCGTCATTGTTGTCACCTAGTTCATCACCATAATCATGTTCTTCAAGAGAGGGTAGTGTAACGAAAACCGACACTGGGATTGAATCTGAATGAGCCACTGGACGTATAGCCGATGGTAGACTAGGATACTCTGTTACATTTATTTTTCTTGTTATATCCTGAAGTTTTTACTATACAAAAGTAACAGTCACTGAAATGATCTCCTGGCTCTCACCAAACCATAGGTATACCAAATGGCATCTTATCACGTGTTCCCTTTATCCACATCCTTAAACCCTCGACACACTGTTTGCACACCTTATGAGGGGTCTTGATCACCCAGTTTGATGTTGAAATAAGCCAAATAGGCTTGCTCTACAAATGTGCTGATGTTCGCCCTTTGACTAGGAATGGTGAAACTTCCACATATATAACAAAATGAATTAGGGTTGTTTAGGCACTTAAGATGAGAAACAGTGGAGCCAGACATGATCTGAAAGAAAGGAAATACGTGTGTAAGTAGAAAAATAAATTTTGCCTATTCGCTATGTAAAGCAGCGCACAACCTCTGACCACACTGTCTTGAGTGTAAATAAACAGCCTATACAAATCCACGCTACAATAATCGCATTAATATAGACGGTAGAGAAAAGACCTGACATGATAAAAGAAAACTAACTGCACTTTCAGAATCAGCATACCTATTTTAGTATAAATAAGCTTAAACATTTAGGTCAACAAAAAATTTGTGTTGTCTATGTTTGATTATAGAGATGAGCGAATCGAAGCTGACGAAGTGGAATTCGATCCGAATTTCAGGAATAACTTGATTCGCAACAAATGCAAATTTCCTCGCGATTCGTGGTAACGAATCACAATTTTTCCTAAAATGGCGGCTACACGTGTGAGGATATGGGGCAAGGAACTCTGGGAAGGTGGGGTGACCCATAATGCCATGCATGCAGCCAATCAGCAGCCAGCCTGTGATGTCACAGCCCGATAAATAGCCTCAGCCATCTTGGATTAAGACATTTTACAACATTCTGAGTGAAGGGAGAGATGTCTGCAGGCGCTAGGGAGAGTGATAGCCAAAACCTCATTGTGAGAAAAAAAACTGATCATCATCATCAGGAGAAGAGGGTGGCAGCCTGCCCATGAGGCAGCGGCTGAGCCAGCAAGGTGGTAGCAAGGCTAGGAGTCAGCAAGGTGGCAGCAGTTGGAGGTCGGGAGCCAAACGTGCCTGGGGTAGACCACCTGCTTCACAGCAGCCTACCTGCCCGGAATGTAGTGGTGCAGGGTTCACGGAGGCAGCAGCAGTAACAGTTAGTCAGTGCGGAGTGTTGGGGGGAAATTCCCCTACTTGGCGGTGTGGCAGTTTTTTAATAAGCCACCGGAGGTTAACATGGCCATATGTAGAATTTGTGGGCTGAAGGTGAAGCGTGGCCAAGGTGCCAATGTTGGCACCATGGCCCTGCATCAACATATGCAGCGTCACTATAAGGTGGCCTGGGAGAACCGTGGCTCCAATGTGGTGGTCCAGCCTGGCGCAGCAACCGCTGCATCACCCAGTAGCATGCAACGGGTTTCAGGAAGTCAAGGCTCCACCACCTCAACCGAAGGGACCTGTATGTTATTTCCATCTTCTTCTGGTCCAGATGCTCCTGCTCCTCCTACTCCTCGTCAGTCATTCCGTCATCAATCGATCACCGAATCGATTGCCAAGAGACACCAGTATGCGTGCACTCATCCAATGGCGCAGAAGCTGAATGTGCTCCTGTCCAAGTTGCTTGTGCTGCAGTCCCTCCCTTTCCAAGTGGTGGACTCTGCACCTTTCAGAGAACTGATGGCTAGCGCCGAGCCGAAGCGGAGAGTCCCAAGCCGTCATTTCTTTGCGAAAAAGGCAGTACCAGCCCTGCACAAATATGTAGAACAGAAGGTGGGCCAGTTCTTGAGCCTGCCGGTGTCTGCCAAAGGTCACGGCAGCGCCGACATGTGGAGCTGTAACTACGGTCAGGGATAATACATGTCCTTTACGGCCCACTGGGTGAATGTGGTTCCTGCAAAGCCACACCAGCAACTTAGCCAGGTGACACCGATTCCGCCTCCACATTCTCACGCCGCTGGTCCTGCGACAATGTCCGCCTCTGCCTCCTCATCCTCCACCGTGTCCCCAGCCTCCACTGCAGGGACAATTCACAGTGCCCCTCCAGCATACCACATGTGCAGGGCACGGCGGTGTCACGCTGTTCTGAACCTGGTTGGCTTGGGCGAAGGGAGTCACACAGATGAGGAACTGCTCTGTGTGATTCATCAAGAAATCGAATCCTGGCTTTCTCCGCGACAACTCAAAATCCGAACCATAGTGACTGACAACAGGAAGAACATGGTGTCGGCACTGCGTCAAGGAAGGCTGAGCCATGCGCCCTGCATGGCACACGTGTTCAATCTGGTTGTCAAGCAGTTCCTGAAGTCTTCCACCCATCTGCAAGACATAAAAATGACCAGGAAACTTTGCATGCACTTCAGCCACTCGTACACCGCAAAGCACACCCTCCTTGAGCTGCAGCAGCAGAACGGTTTCCCCCAACATAGGCTGATATGCCTCAGCTACTACTCTGATGCTGCCACCCGCCTGATTCCACACATCAGATGCCAAGAGCTTCTTCTTTCACCCACCTTCGTCAGCGGGTACTGGTATTGCCACCCACTGCCCCACTCAGTCACCGGGTCACTTTGTGGTCTACTGATGCTGCTGCTGCCATCTCCACCCTGTTACCTTGTCACTTTGTGGTCTCCTGATGCTGCTGCTGCCGCCATCTCCACACTATGTCACCTTGCCACTCTGTGGTCTCCTCATGCTGCTGCTGCCACACTCCTGTTTTTTTTTTTGGCATTAGCAATACTGATAGATTATTGAGCAAATGCTGACCGAGTGAAGCCATATGCTCCACAGACAGGATCCTTTTTTTTGGGTGTTTGTTCTGACGGATCAGAGCAAGGGCAAAATAATCAGTGACGTCAACACAAACTTAGTGCTGTCACCCTCTCCACTCTGTCGGGGGGGCTCTACTTGTAAACGCTGTTAATAGAACAGGTTCTGTAGACATCTATGTGGAATCAGTTGACAAGGGTGTAAAAGGAGTGCGCTTCTTGACGGTAACATGGACCTTTAAGACTGAGTTCATACTTGAGTTATTTGGTCAGTTTTGGCCCCGTGACTGCCCAAATAAGTGAAGTGTGCAGTGATTTTATTAGTGACACCTAGTGAGTCATACTGACTCACAGTATTATTTTACTACCACAGCAGAGGAGATACAGTTACAGAAGTAGAAAAGCCACACAAGGATGATTGCTGGGTAGCAAAACAAGTGGTGTGTAGTACTCCAGCCTTGCAGTCAAGATGGCCACTGATGATCTTATGATACTATTTAATTTATTATTATTATGTTCTTTCTTGTCTGTCTGTAATGTTGTTGAAATATCAACAAAGACATATTATACATAAAAAGGACTGAAATGTATGTATAAAATGTGAATAATGAGAAAAGTAAAAAAGCTTCTCAAAAAGGCGTACCAACAAGCCCTGGCACGAAATTGTGACTCCCCAATTACTCAAACCAAACCATCTCAGGTAGAAACAAAAGTAAGATTAATAACTACATTCGACAATCAACATACAGAAATCTCAAATATCTTCAGGAAACACTGGGATATTCTTATGTGATCAAAGCACATCCAAATTCTTAAATTCCTGTCCCAGCATAATTTATAAGAAATCTCCTTCATTGAGGGATAATCTGGTACATAGCCACTACACTGACCTGCAGAATAGGCCCCTGCATTCACTGAGCCTGGGCACTGTAAGATGTGGAAAATGCTTACAGTGCCCATGGCTCAAGGAACAGGAGAGCTTTCTTCTGCCAAACAGTACTTAGCATAGATTGAATTATTTATTTGATTACATGTGACTGTGGTAAATTCTATTGTAGGGAAAATCAAGAGACAGTTTAAGAAATGTATTTATGAACATCTATATGCTAATAATTCAGGCAAAATGGTTACTCCCATTAGTTACTATGTTGAGACACAACATAATTTTTAATAGTAAAGTCATCTCCTTTTCAGCCTTGGAAAGAATTCTTCCCAACCCTAGAGGTGGTGATTTTCATGCTGCCATACTAAAGGCTGAAATTAAATGGATTCATACCTTGAACGCTTGTGTCCCACCAGGTCTAAACGATATGATGTCTTTTAAACCCTTTCTGTAATCACTATATGATGATGATTATACTTTATTTATTCTGTGTTCTTACCCCCGTCAACTATTATTTCCCTATACAGGATTTTTCGCTCCAATGTAGTCTTACATTATTAAACTAAAGGTCAGTCACACAAACAACAAATTCAGACCACATAATGAATATGTATGTCAATTAATATGTTATATGTTGTAATAACATTATTAGGTTTATGCTTTGAATAACATTATACTCTTGACCTTGTTGCTTATATATGGAATATTACTGTCAATATTTATGTTACATATTGCAATATCATTACTATGTTCATACTGTGATATACTGTAGTTTCTTTCTGTGAACACGTATTCATCTCTTAATATATCTAAAATTGATTTGTAGTCTTTACAATTAGACTTATAGGAAAATAATTTTACAATGTGATATGTATCTTGTTCAACTACATGTAAAGAAAATGGTTTCCTTCCTTTAAACTATTTACCTCCTTCACATGTACTTCTAACTATGATTTAACTTTGTTACTTAATTTTACCTACATTTAACAGCTCTCATATGTATTTGAATTCTGCTCAGGGTCCCTACAAAGGACGGGAGGCGTTCCATATTTCATTTGGAACACCCACTATACGGCTATACTAACTTTGTTGGCACTTGCTGTATAGGGTCCCCTCGTTTGGGCACCATAAATCTATGATGCCCAGGACCTGACAACAAAAGGGGAATATCCTCTTTCAGGTGAGCCTAGTAATTGAATGTTTGATGGAGTTTTATAACTCCATATTATTCCGTATTACTATTTAATACATTCTTAGGGAGGTCCGGTCCATTTCGTAACCCCTCACAATTTTGATAAAACCACACCCTTTCCCTCTCATTCTATTTAGCTTTTTACTTTCCACTATTTCCCTTATTAGGTTTGGGCGGTAATAGGCTAAGCAAGAAATAAGGATAACAAGTATACACCCCTCGTAAGGGGACAAAGAAGGATACAAGCATACACCCCTCATAAGAGGAGGGCAGAAGTTGCCCTCACTTACTGTCTCACCAGGAACACTCGCACAAGCGCGAGTATACATACAACCCTGATACACTCTCTAAAGCTGATAAAATGCCAAATCACGCGAGATTTCAAAACTCCTGTAGAATGAGGGTGGAAGCTGCCCTCACTTAGTGTCCCTCTAACACCAACCGTACATGCGCGGCTGCATGCACGACTTATTAGCAATATTCATGCCTCTTATTTATAGGGTCGCCCTGAATGCAGCATCAGCTCTTTGTGTTGGCTGACTGCTGTCAGGCTGCGCCCCTGTACTAATCTGTAAGTACTGCATTTGTTTCCCTGGATTTTACTTATTGAACACAATTGAATTTACAAATCTTCAGAACTGTTTTATATTTTAATTCTTTTTTGTTTTTCATTAGAACAATTTTATTAACAACACATATGCCTTTATTTAGATTAATATACCAACAAGTAAGTACTTCCTCCTCATCTACTTTGTTTTTCCTTTTACATGTTTGACACTTTAACATTTATATTACACGTGTATTTATGTTTTTCACTCACTTATCCCTATTAGAGTGCAAATATTCTCTAGCTATTCATCAACCTTATATGTTGACAGCATAAATTAAGGCGTTTAATTAGGTAAACTTCATAACATGTATACATTTATAATATGTGTTTTAAATAAATAGATCTTTACTATATACATCTTATTTACAGAGAAACTCTGAATTACAGAGCCACTTCTACCATTAGATTCACAGTTGATCTTCCATTTATCAACCCTTTTACAGTGGGCTTACTGCTACATAACTTTCGCCACAAATCAAATGTAAGTTACAGTCACACAATTTGTATTCACCATTAGTTTGTCACCTTCCTCACTTTGCAACACATGAAATCCTATACTTATATTGAATTATCAATTTATCAGATGAATGACCCATGTTGAATACACTGCAGCCAACTTTGCAAACCAGACCTAATTTGCTTTTATTGATTGTTACACACAGAGACTGCATTTTGAACTTGTAACTGTTACTATATTTTACTAACGTATGCCTCTTTGATCATTTTCTATGACTTTCAACTTCCTACCTTGGAAATCATATTCTTATATAGGAACGCATATGCAATTCTACACTTTTTGTACAATCAGCATTTGATATACTTATGAACAGCAATGGTTATATTATGTATAAGTTAAAGCTTAAATATGTATATGTTAAAACTAATACATAACTGACGCTATTTAGAGGAACAAACAGATATAGTGCCGCTACTAAAATTCCCGGCATTATTTGCCTCCATAAAACAGTCCAATGCGGGGCCACGCATAGGCAGAGAGCCCGCTGTTCTATAAAAAGGAGTGATGCCAGGAATTGTAGTAGCGGCTCTATTTCAATGCAGAGGTGCAGTTCATATTTAAAATTCCTTTGGGGGCCAAAAAAAAGGATGTTGGGGGACAGATTTTGCCCCAGGGCCAGTGTTTGACACCCCTGGTATACTTGGAGGCTGAACCAAGAGACTTGTAGTGTCTGTAGGGTGGACAGCCTTTAATATTCTCAGGTAATCATACCATATGTTTAGGGGACCTCAATAGTTCTATTAAAGCAATCATTTGGAAATTTGGAGGAACAGTCAGTGACCCTCTTCCAAATACCTCCTGGGCTTTCAGAAAAATCACAATGAGATAACTGTCAATCAGTTCCCTGTGCCTAAGGCAGCTCGGAGTTATCAGAATGTCAACAGTGCATTTTCACACAGACAGTGTTGAGTTGATTGATCCATATGTTGTGCACTGTGGTAGGGGACATCCACTGCACTTGACTTACATTTCTACTGGCTACCACACCTGCACTTGAAGCTGATCCCTATTGGCTACCACTACTATGCTGAGAGTGTGTCCCTCCTGGTCAACTTAACCACTGACCAGTACTGTCATTGAACCTTTATTCTATGCTGTATTATACGCTGCTAAACTCTGTTCACTATATTGTATATTCATAACAATAACATATTTTTAAAGGAATTCAGTAGTCATTCCACTAATTGAACAAACTGGTGCTATAAAAGTAAATTACAGGCAAATGTATACTTACTTGGCATACGCCTTTTCTAGTAATGCACTCCAAAATTCATTTAGATCAGCTGAATGAAGAAATACCAGACGGTTTCTGAATGTAGGCAACCTGTCATCAATTACAACATCAAGCCATTCATTATGTTGCCAAAACTAAAAAAAAAAAAAATTAACAAATATGTGAGTATACATGGACAATGCAAAACATCTACTTAATGTAATATGTTAACAATAGACATTAGATGCACATTTTTATGCCACTTCCTCTTTTTTACATGCTGACAAAACTGTCAAAAAATGAGAACTTCATTCTAGAGCACCTTAAGAAATCAATACAGGCATGCTCTAGCATTCTCAAAATAGAAAAGTATAGCACAGGCCTGAATGATAGCTTTTACCTTTTTGATTTGTTTTAGTCAATCAGTTTGTGTGCAACATCTATTAGGGTTCCACCTTAGGGACCTTATTGACATATTTTAGCAATCACTTTAAAATAATACTGGGATTGCTTATTTTTTAAAAGTGTATTTTTCCATGTTTTCATTTCAGAATGGCAATGCTTGGATCCCTAATGAAGTAGGATCAAATTAAAAAAGGAGTATTGCTGTTGGCAAAACAGTATTCTACATTCAGAAAAAAGTTTGAAATAAAGTTGATGATTGTGTCCTATGATGTCACACCACTTTTGTGGTGACTACAGAGGCTTTAGAGGCATCTAAAATGGTTATGACAAAACTCAAGCCAGACTAAGTATGTTTTTTCTTTGACCTTTAACACCAAGAACCCCAAATTCTGGTAAACTTTATGTCACCATGAAATTTTTTTTTTTAATTAAACTTTTGCCTTGTGAAACAGTTTATTACAATTATTAATCTATGATTTATCTACCTGTAATAAACAAGTAGCTGTTAAAACACTTATGGCTCTGTTTATAAAACAGGGAGTTAGACATTCCCTTCAATAATTCCTCAAGGGAATCTTCTAGGTCCATGTGCTTAATTCCACCAGAGAATGTGTATATTTATTCACCAGATACTCCCTTTTGCTTTTAAGAAATACAGTTGTAGTATATTCTAATTGTGACAGGTTTTATAGGCAGTCATATTGCCCCTGATTCATCAAGCAGAATCGGATTATCGCTCGCGCATTCGTATTAGCGATCCGGAATCGTACGCGGTCCAAAAAATAGAGATATTTCAGTCTTCTGATACCTCTTGCTATTTACCAAAGAAGTCAGTTTGCTACAGAAAAATATCTGTTATACCCAGCTCTAGATGCCAGTTACCAATGCGGTCCCCGCTCCGTCTCTGAGCCCCCCTGCCTCCTCCTCCAGCTGTTGCTGTTGCCTGTCAGTACTCCATTCACTAAAATTGTTTTACACACTTCTGTGTGACATTGACGATGCACTACACCCAGCTCTAGATGCCAGTTACCATTGCGGTCCACGCTCCGTCTATGGGCCCACCGCCTCCTGCTGCTGCCGCCTGTCAGTACTCCATTCACAAAAATTGTTTTACACACTTCTGGGTGGCTTTGATGATGCACTACACCCAGCCCTCCATGTTACTTACCAATGCGGTCTCTCTGACAATAGCTAACTATTGTCAGAGAGACCGCATTGGTGTGTGGCCTAAATTTATGGTATCTTCTTTGCTTCATAGAGGTAGCTCAGCAAAGTTAATGCCCCTGTTTACTCACAGTCTGGCAATCTTTATAGTCTAATTAAACTAATTACTAGGTCAAGATCTCTAAACCCTTCCGCTTATCATAGCTTTACTATTAGTTTCTTTCCTTTCTTTTCCGCCCACTTTTCAACTACATTCTTTTCTCTCCTTTTCCCAGCATTCTTTCTCACATCTTAGGCCCATTTGAAATGACTATTCTTTAAGACTATTATACTGTTCTAATCTAATTTCTTCCCTTTTACCACTTTGAATCTAGAAATTGGGATTTTGTTTGGTATCTTGAATGATTAACTTCTATCTAAAAGATCACATAATTTATTGATTACATGTAATTTTTAAAACAAACTAAAAACAACAAAACCAAAACATTTTGGTACAACAGAATATTCAAAAATTCTTTTTCTTCGTATTACAAAAAGGTATTTACTACTCTTGAATTCTGAATCCTTTACTTGTTTCACAATTTGGCTTCATCAAAAGGACAAACCCCTATGTTTATTCACTCCATTTTTGTAGCTTTAATAAGGAAGGAAAGAGGGGGGGGGGGGGGGGGGGGGGGACCAGGGTTGGG
>NC_092861.1:103752101-103756458 GCF_032062135.1 Pyxicephalus adspersus
GGGGGGGGGGGGGAGAGGGAAGATTGTGCATACATTACCATATAAAAGTGTAATAAATTTATTATAATAACTTTTCCACAAAGAATCTGCATTTACAAACATGTCATCAATCAACTTAAATTTATTCAATTCACGCATGTAAGGCATCAAAAAAGTAATTAAATTAATTTCCATTACCATTGGTGTAACTCTTGCTTTTAACAATTAGTTAGACTGTCAGCAGCATATCCACAATCATGAACAGATATCACAACATTACAATGCATTATAACTATTACCAATATACTTAAGGTTTCACAGCAGAAAATTTTTAATGGTATCTTTTTTCACTTTTTTTTGTGACCTAGCCATTTTGGCTTGTGGTTCACATTGGACCACATAGAATGGGTAGATACCGCATCCCAGATGTTTCTCGGAAACTGTCATCAAGGAATGCATAGTGCGCACTATGTGGGATGAGGAATTGAATCTATAAAATGTAAGCAGCGTGGGGATACAGGAGAGCAGATGATTAGACAGTCTCCAATGGGTGGATTATATGATTGAGGTAAGCACATGGTTACTGTTTGTATTTAACTGGCATAGTTGCATGATCTTTGTTTTGTGAAATTTTATTAAAGTCAGGGGAATGGATGAATTGCCCAATATTAAATTAGTTTGAATAACTGTTAGATCAAGCCATAATTTTATATGATATTATATTCATATATGTGACTGTGAACAGGTGAAGGGCAGAACATATGTCGTTTATCTATCTTACTTACAGAGTTGAAGCTATTTTGGAGTTTGAGACTGGCAAGAAGGCTGGAACAATTATTCATAAGTTGTGTTATGTGGTCTTCGTTCTCTATTTCTGTATGTATGACCATATTTGAATGTATGGAAATGTATATAATGTATTGTAACCAATACGTTATATACATTTCCATGACGTCATATCACATGTATTCTTATTGATCTGCTGCTGTAACTTTCTATGGAGATTATATATATATATAGATATATATATCTATATATAGATATATATATATATACCGGTATATTAAATACACAAGTGGACAACATGTGGTGATATCTGTTCATGATGGTGTATATGCTGCTGACCTTCTAACTTATTGTTAAAAGCAAGGGTTACACCAATGGCGATGGAAATTAAGATGATAACTTTTTTGATGCCTTACTTTAATTGTTTATTACACTTTTGAATGATAACTTATGCACAATCTTCCCCCTCCCCCTCTTTTTCTCTTTCTTTCTTTAATAATGCTACAGAAAATTGAGTAATTATACATTGGGGTTTGTAATTCTGATGAAGCCAAGTAGTAAAGGGCTGAGAACTTGAGTAGTAAAAATAAGTTTTGTAATACAGAGAAAAACAATTTTTCAATATTCTGTTGTACCAACATGTTTTGGTTTTGTTGTTTTTAATGCGTTTTAAATATTATATGTAATCAATAAATGATCTGATCTTTTAGAGAGAGGTTGATCATTCAAGGTACCGAAAAAATCAATTTGTTTTTTTTTTTTAAATGGTATAAGTGTCTTTAAAAAGTATGTGGTATCTGGATTGAACTTCCTACTCAGTCAATGTAAAGCGATAATTTCTTCTCTTCATCAACTTTTATTCTCTAAATTAAAATATGTGCTGCCCTCTTATATACCATTACGTAAATTTCGACCCCCTCTTTTTCCTGAGTAGAAAACTAGGACAAATCTTTCTTCTTCACCCATTCTCTTTACATGGCATGTTAAACAAAAAAAAACATTTGAGACAGATGGTACTGGACCTTAAAGGATAAAATTACCTCTCTAGGACAACTGCTAGAGATACTCAACACATAAAACAATACCAAAACAATGTCACTTAGCCCTGCAATGGGTTAAGTGACAGTATCTCTTTAAGTTAAACTCTGTGATTACTATACAGTCAGGTGATCTAACAAAACAAGTATGAAATATATGTTATTTCATGAAGGATGTTATGCCATTGAAAATATTTACTAAAGGCATAAATAAAAAAAATATGCACAAATAATACCTGAAAGTGAAATATTCCAGCATACCCAGAACCAAATGATTGGTCAGGAGGAACAACTCTATGTAGTACTTTTTCATTAAGAGTGAGAGAGGCAATAGCAGCTAACAGCCAGCAGTCCCCTGAAAAAAAAATGCATGTTCCATTAATACACATAGAAAAAAAACATATATTGCTTAGCTAAATAAAATGTTTATTGCTATTGCCTAAAAGATATCACATTTGAATTTGTTACAGCAAGAATAAAACAGCCTGGTCTCTGCTCTTATATTGCAGCTTTAAAAGCTCCAAAATAAAATTTATATATGTTTATATATTTATATATATATATATATAAAAATGTTTATATATGTTTATATATTTATATATATATATATATATATATATATATATACATACACACACATACATACATACCTATTGGCAGTTATTTATTTATAAATGTTATAAATGTTTTGGCCCCTTTTTATTTATCAGTGTATCAATAAACACCCAACAAAGTATGTAGACAGAAAAAAAAATCAATATTTGATGTGCTGTAAAACCTCAACGATTCACTCACACACATGTAGAGACTGTGATACAGAGACCTTCTCTGCATTAAAATTGCTTATTCTGATTTCACTGCACACAGTACATTAAAAGCCATCCTTAATTTCTAGCTGGAGAATATCTACCCCCATCTTCCTCTTTCTTCCCAACCTATCTGTCCCTGGGGCTTATAATTAATTTTGTTTCTCTGGACATGTTTCTGGTGTAATATAGGTACTGCCACTGTTTCTGTGAACATGTTTCTGTTGTGTCAGTAGGGTAATGAATGTGCCTCCCAGCCTTCGCATCATTGTGCAGAAGAATCTCCCTTCGTAGCATTCGCATCAGTGGGCGCAGAAATGTTGAATCAGCTTTGCATATCTCTATTGTCATATACTAAATATACTCGGGTATAAACCAAAAAGTTTTGCCCTCAAAATGCCAATAGAAAATAAATCTTGGTGGGGGCGTGGCCACACTATGGCGGCGTGAGCAAGCACGGGTGTTGAGCTCACAGCTCCATGCGGCTAAATACCAGTCAGGTCTGCGGTATCATTGTTATATTTCCCTCGGTTATCTATGTCTTACCGCACAAAAACCCCAGAGACTTTCAAGTCACAAAAAAATCAGAACCTCCAGCGTTTTTTTTCACAAGACAGCAGGATGCAGTCGACTTATCCTGGAGACAAGATGACGCTAAAAGGTGTCCCTGTTATCAGAAGTATCTGAGCAAGCCAGCATCTCAGTAAGGTCTTCAGCGGCTACACCAGATCTTCACCATAGTTCAGAACCCTATTCTCATACCTCATTGCTACCGTCAGGGAGTTCTTTGTCGACTTCTGCTGAGTTGGTAATAGATGGCTCCCACATGACCCTAGAGGCCATGCTGCGTAGGCTTCCATCCAAGGAGGATCTGAATGCTTCGGCCACCAGGATTGAAAAATTCGTTAAAAAGGAGATAGATGCTCTCCAACAGCAAATTTCATCAGTGGGTGCTAGGGGCGCGGTATTGAAATCGGGCTCATCTACCACTGAGCCCCATTTGACTGCTCTGGAAGCCAATGCTGCTCATATGCAAGTACAGCTCACCTCTTTGTATCTCTGTACAGAAGACAATGAGAACAGGAATTATAGAAATATTATAAGGACTAGAAGTCTGACAGAAGCCACATTAGGCAATGATCTAAGGGCTACGGTGATAGCGATTCTTAATTGACTATTAAATCGCCCTACTAACATGGAAATCGAGTTGGACAGAGTGACCAGTAGAAAACAATGTTCCTGAAGCTCTTCCTGGTGACAGAAAACATTTTATACACCTAATGAAGAAATATTGAAGCAAGCTTAGCGACAGTGTACATTGGATTTTGACGGTGCCTCAATACAAATATTACAAGATATGTCTAGTCATACACTGAGGATGCGTCATATATTGCGGCCTCTTTTTGATGCTATATGCACGGAACAAGCTACTTACAAGTAGGGGTACCTGTTTCATTTATTGGTGACTAAAGGCAATACAACTTTTGCCTTACACAGACATTCGCAGCTGCCCGCCTTGTGTGATTCTCTTCAAATACCTGTTGTAGAGATAGAGGACTGGCTGATTGTTCCGATGGAGCTAATGACCCTCTCATCAAGAAGAGCTAGGAACTCTGATCACTCTCAGTCCATCAATAGAGACAGGGCCAATATCATACCCTTTGTGGGTGCAAATAAGGACTGATTCTGGGTGTTAGGGTGGGTGAGGGCAAATTAATATGTGGAAACTGCACTTTTACTTCACTGTAA
>NC_092861.1:103757005-103782089 GCF_032062135.1 Pyxicephalus adspersus
TCTACTGAAGTTGGTCAGTGCAACAGTTGTGTTTGTGTTGCAAGTGGCTGAATGTATTGTGTAGTAGACAATTATAAAGTAGCAAAATGATGCCTTGATTATTATATCGATCTTATCGGGTGCCAATAAGATATCTAGACTTGGGGGAGTTTTTTCCCTTATGTACATATGTTATTGATTACCACTTTTAATAATAATTTTATTCACAATTAGTTGCTGTTAGGTGCTTGTTCATCTGCATTGCATATTATTTTTGCTCCAAATAGGTTTGCTCCACCTCTGTTGGGGGTTAAATCTTTGTTTTCTGGAGCTTTTTTCATTCATTAGTTTGTTTTTTTACCCTTCTAGGGTAAATTATTTTCTTTTTGATAGTAATTTTAATCTGAGGGATTTTTTTCAATTTGTGAATCTCCCAATTGTTATTACCCTTGTACCCTCCCTTTTATTTTTATAAGGCATTGCAAATTACTTAATTGAAAGTGAACTTCTTTAACTCCTCTATTAAGTGAGCTATTGTGCTGCATGAATTCCACAGAGACAAATGTCAGGTGGCATTTTTACAAGAAAAACATTTTAGATATGATAAGATCCAAAAATGTACTGATTGTCACTTTCATGTAGCATATCATAGTACCTCTGGAGACTAAATCTAAGGGAGTCTGTATTCTTTTACATAAATCAGTGTCTTGGTCACTTATTGCATATTATTCTTATCCAGAAGGTAGATATTTTATGGTTAAAGATGTACTAAATTACCAAAAATTCACTTTTGTGAACGTGTATTTTCCTAATACCAACCAACTTGCTTTTATAGTAACAGTGTTAGAACACGAGTTTAGTGAGGGTGCACTTATTCTAGGGGGGATTTAAATTTTGTTTTTAATCCTGTAATAGATGTTTTTCAGCTCTTTGCTATGCGACAATACGCAGGAATAAAAGGTTTTTATATTCCCACCTGTTAGTGGACATCTGGCGCATCCTTCATCCTTCGGATAGGGATTATACATTCTATTCTTCAATGCATAAAACGTACACGCATATTGAATTTTTTTTTTTTTTTATTAAACATTTCTATTCCTTTAATTGTGTCGACCAAGATAGAATGGTTTTAATTTCAGATCAGGCGCCCATCTCAATAGTGTTGCAGGGGACGTTAACAGTATCCAAGTCTTTTTCTTGGAAACTTAATGATTCCTTTTTGGAATCTTCAGGGATGTGTGGTAGGATTGAGTCAGAACTCAGGACCTTTTGTGAATTAAATAGATCTTCAGTTGAGAATCCCTTATCTTTATGGGAGACCCATAAATGGTATATAAAGGGACTTTTTATCCAGCAGGGCCATAAACGTAAAAAAGAAAGGGATGCGTAACTGAATCATTTACTTTAAAAAAAGCACTACATAATTTACATAATGAATGACCCATAAAAAACATCAAAACACAGAACAACAGATCATTAGAACCTGGGAGCTTATTACATTGTTTAAAAATAAAATTTCTAATAACTAAATCTAAAGGATTTTACCATGAGCATTCAAATAAACTTGGTAAAGCTCTTTCTCATGCTCTTCTGGACAAGAGGGCTAAAACCTTTATACCTAATAAATTGGTTCACCCTACCTCAGATATTGCTGAGACCTTTCAGATATTTTACACTGATTTGTATAAATTTAAATAAAACTCTTCCTACAGATGATGAAAGTGTTAGGGCAGACTTCCTGGCTGTAACCCTGAGTGTGGCTTGGGGTAAAAAAAAAAAAAAAAAACAACATCTGAACCCCCTAGCCACACTCAGGGTAGCTAAAAACATAAAAAATAAATACCTACCTGGTCCCATCGGTGTCCTCCAGTGTCCTGCCCCTCTGATCTCATCCTCAGGCCACATCATCTTCCCTTGATGTGTCCCCCAGCGAATGCACTGATGTTTCCCCTGGAGGTTCCGGTGACGTTGGTGCTTGAGACAGTGAGTGCGAGGGAGCGCGGTGGGAAATTCAAATTATTTTGTATTGGATTCAATACAAATTATATGTATTGAATCCAATACAAAATAATTATTATGTATTATACAGTAGTCCCCCTCTATATTGTGGTTCGAAAATCGCGGTCCCGGTATATTGTGTTACTTAGGCCTGATAAAGACCCTAATTCTTGTAACAGTTATCGCCCAATTTCCCTTTTGAATTATGACCTGAAACTGTTTAGTAATATTCTAGCTAAACGCCTCAGTCCATTACTGAGGCCTTTTGTCATCTGGATCAGAGGGGGGTCCTGCCTGGTCGTGAAACTTGTGACAATACTATCAGGACATTGGACCTGATTGAATATTTTCGAGCTTATAAACTTCCTGCAATGCTTTTGGCAGCTGATGCCAAGAAGGCATTTGACAGGGTTGATTGGGACCTATTGAAGCTCACATTAATTCATAAAGGATTACCATCTAATATGATAGCATGGATATTTTCCCTGTATTCGACCCCGACAGCAAAAATAAAATTAATGGTTCCTTATCCTAGTATTTTTCTATAAGTAATAGTGCAAGGCAAGAATGTCCTTTATTTTCCTATGTTGTTTATTTTAATACTAGAGCACTTTCTTTGACGTATTAGAATGAACCGAGATATACAAGGTATTAGAGTTAAAAATTATGACCATAAAGTAGCGGCGTATGCTGATTATTAGCTGTTTTATATTACCTCGCCAAGGACTACGTTACCTAATTTGTTAGAAGAGGTTAATTCATTTTTTCCTTTTAGGTGGGCAAAATTTGTGGATCAGTCTTTTTTAATGAGTCTGAAATTTTTACCACCATTGACTTCCATTAGAAGTTATTTACAATTTTGGAACAGCATTCATGGTTTGATAGATGTAATGTTCTTAAAATGAATGTCATGTCACGCCTGTTGTATCTATTGCAAACTTTACCAATTCATCTACCACGTGCTTTGTTACTTAAATTTAGAAAGGAGTTTCTTCATTTTGTTTGGGGAGGGGATAGTCCTTGGACACAGAAACAAATCCTCTATTTGCCTAAAAATAAAAGGGGACATAGCCTTCCCAGATTAAAATTTATGCCAACATGTGTGCTGCTCTGTGCTTTAAGAAATTTTTTGCTTATTATTTTTTTTTTTTTATGCAAACATGTATGCTGCTCTGTGATTGCTAACTTTTTTAATTTTTTTTTTTATGCCAACATGTTTGCTGCTCTGTGTTTGCTAATTTTTTACATTTTTTGCATTTTTTTATGCAAACATGTGTGCTGCTGTGTGTTTGCTAACTTTTAAAAAAAAGTGTATGACTTCGGCACAGTCATGCCTTTTCCTTCATCATGAAGTACCTGCATTTTGCAAAAATGAAGAATTTGATGAGACTACCCATCCTGCACTAAAACTGAAGAAAATTTGGGAAGTGTCTCAGATGATTCTACAAAATTTCCAGCAAACCTATGTGCCAGAAAGAGATGTCAGCATTGATGAAAGTTCAATGGCTCACAAGGGGAGGCTCAGCCGGGTGCAGTACATTGCATCAAAGAGGGCACGATTTGGCGTGAAAGCGTATATGCTGTGCAAATTCTCATCTGGCTACATCTGGAATACAGTACTGTACACTGGAAAAGGGACACAGTTCAACCCCATATACAACCATTATGGATTGGCAACATCTTCAGTGCTATCCCTCATTGAGCCATTGCTAGACCAGGGCTATTGTGTCACAACTGACAAATTCTACACCTCTCCTGAGCTTTATGAGTTCCTTCTGCAACACAGAACAGATGCCTATGGAACCGTTAGGGCTAACCGGCGCAACCTGCCATCACTGTTTGCAAAAGTGAAGCTGAAGACAGGAGAAATAGTTGCCTGGCAGAAAGGCAAGATGATGGCCCTGAGATGGCATGACAAGAAAGATGTGTGCCTGATGAGTACTGTCCATGATGCCTCCACCTTTCTGGTACTCACAAAACGTGGGAAAGAAGTGACGAAGCCACAGGTGGTGATTGACTACAACACCAGCATGGGAGGTGTCGACAGAGCTGACCAAGCCATGACATTCTACCCAGTGATGAGGAAACAGCAAAGGAAGTACTACAAAAAGACTTTCAGGCATCTTGTTGAGCAGTGCCTAGGGAATACCTACATTCTGTACAAAAAAAAAAGAGGCCTGTGAATCATTCAGACTTAATTTTGCAAGTTTCCGAATCCATAGTCAAGAACCACCAAACACCATCAGTGGCTATGAATAGACCTGGATGTTGTGCTTCCACCGTTGTCAACCCAGAACGCCTGACCGGTTATCACTTCACTGAATACATCCCACCAACCCAGAAAAAGGCCGCACCTACAAGGATGTGCTTGGTTTGCTGCTCAAAGAACGATGACAGAGGAAGGAAGAAACGCAAGGAAACCAGGTTCTACTGTCCTGACTGTGATGTTGGACTTTGTGCAGCACCCTGCTTCAAAATCTAGCACACCCGGGATGTCTACTAAAATTGTAAATATTTTTTTTTTCTAAATTCTGCATTTAATTTATATTATTTATCAATATTATTGCACCCTTGTTTCGAAGATTTCAGTGAGAAATTTTTGATAAATTACATTGTTGTGGTCTAATATTTCATTATTTTTTATAATTATGATTTATAAGTATGTATTATATTATATTTTATTTTATTTTAATATAATAAATAAATATAATTATTACACCCAGGAGTTAATCCTAAGAATTACAGGCCCACAATATAAACAAAAATTTCTATGCAAAAAAAAATGGGATCACTTTTTGCATCAAAAAACTGACAAAATTGGAAGGCTAGGGGGGTTAATGCATTAAAGATCAGTTAAGAACAGATGATCATTCCAATCAACTTAAAAGTACAAAATACTTCAGGGGGAAGGGAAGATACAGACTGAGCCTATATGATTTTATTTTTATTTTCTTTCTAAAAAAATATATTGAAAACAACACATCATTGATGTATTTATTCACACTCTTAGATTGTTAGCTTTTCTAGGCTGGGTCCTCCCCTCTTCCTGCGTGGCTGTCTGTATCTGTCTTGTCATTTGCAACCCCTATTTAATGTACAGGACTGTGTAATTTGTTGAAATTTTATTATTTTTAATAATAATAATTCATAATATTGGCATTTTTTTGGGTTACTGTTTTGAATGTTATCAATGGTGTTGTGTACAGGGTTAGAGTGTTTTTTTCAGGTAAAAGTAAGTACCTTAGTTTATATTTGAATATATATAGTATGTGTAATAGAACTATGGATTAGCAGTGTGCTTCTGGCATAGATGCTGTATCTGTTGTGTGTACCTTGTACTCACCACAAAATCTATCTTTTTTTCTCTGTGTTCATTTAGAAATCTAAAATTTTACCAATTAGACTATTGCTGTCACCTCCAGGAGAGGGACACCTGAAGCAATAATTAGGCTGCACATTTTCTTAAAAAAAAAAGCATTGGAATATCTATCTATGTCTTTTTGTATCTCCCACCACTATTGGCCCTTTTCGTAGGTTCCCATGACTAGATAATATAAAGATAATATAAGTATAGGAAGATCATTAAGGGCTGGGAAATTAAAGTGCTGGGACAATGGGGATAGCAGCATATAGGTGATATTAACAAAATGAAAGCTTTGCAAAATAATTTTAGGGTTCTGCAATATTCCCCATCAGGAAGCTTAATTTTAAGGACATGTCAGGAAATAAAAAGAAGAACAAACAGGGTATAATTGCATAAGAAACTTGGGTACAGATGGTGGTTGTACATTAGGCTACATGTAAGAGTTAGGTAGCAATTTATAATACGGTCGTTAAAGTACCCGAGAGCAATAATATAGCTTAAACCAGAATAAAGGGGTAGAGGTTTTGCAAGGAGCACAACAAAGCCTTCTGTGGAAAATCCCACTTAGGAGAGCCTGGATACCCTCTAACTTTCAACTGAAAATATAGTGAGAGACATAAATGCAGCTTTCTTAAAGATAAAAAAGTATACCAGCAAAGGCTCAAATATCAATAATAATATATATATATATATATATACTATGAAGCATAGGTGTCAAACAGAAGGTCCGTGGGCAAAATCTGGCCCGTCTAGCTGTTTTTGTGGCCTGCGGTGACTGTGCCGCATCCAAGTGACTGACAGGCAGGAGGACCCAGTCCAAGAAAGCTAGGTAGAAGCGGGGCAGTCCACACTGCCTGACCTCGCTGCAGGTGCCAGTTGCTTCTTCACACTCCTGCACGAGACCCAGCACTAAGCATGACTGTGCCAGAGTCCCGATCCTGCTGCCAGTAGTATGCTGCTGCTGCTCAAAGCATGAAATCTCAGTGGGATCCTACATTGGCAATGTCAACAGACTCAGAGAAACAGGCCTTCACGTCAGCACAGACAGTGGCTCTATTACCCTCACAGAGACAGGCCAAGAAAGGCCAGGATAGGTCAGGTACACCTATGTCAGAAAGAGCTGCTGAGAACAAAAAAACTATTACTCCCAAAATGTCCAAGTTGATGCAGATTTGATCTTAATGAAAGATGGGAAAGTGAATATATGTTCATGCTTACGAAGACAAGCATGTTCTTATTTATAGAACATGATTAAAGCACAAGGATGACATGTGATATGGTGTCTCAGGGTGAGGCAAGATCTATATTTCTACTAAGACTATGTAGCTTAATAAAATGTTCAGCCTGCAACTTAGTCTGTGTTTTAGATTTCGGCCCCTTATGTGATTTAAGTTTGACACTCCTGCTATATAGAATAACATTGTTTAAATAGTTTTAATAAACTGCCACTGAATGTATATAATAATTCTGATATTAAATGGATTTAAATAGGTGGGGCCCAGGGATTGGGTCAAATAGTCTCAAACAATGAAGGCAGCACATAACAATACTTGGGGTAGTTTACATTTAGGCAGTCCCAGGGGGCCTTTTTGCAGAAGTCCCATCATTCAAGTTGGTTGAATACGGTAGATGTTTAGTTGGTGTAGATATTTTTTTCCAATGAATACAATGGAGCTTTATTACCCTCTATTGGCCATGAGGAAGAATACTTATTGGTGAATAATCCTAGCTCAATTAAAGGCAGCAATTTAAAATATTTTCTTTTTTCAACAGTCAAAGATGAAAGGTAAACAAAGATTTGTGCCTCTTGGTTGTGTAGTGGTGTAGCTCATCTAGGACATGTCTGTGGGGACCTTCAGCTGGGAGTGAAGTTATGATATGATATGAAACTTGTAACATCTGAAATGATTCTCCAGGTTATCCAATTTGTTCTCCAGCTCCCCCAATTGGTAATCCATGTCAGAATTGTATGCAGAATTTTGGTCCATAGTTACAATAGTATCATCAAGTTCAGTACTGTCAAATCTGTGGTATATATCTAAATATCAAGCTTTGAATCTATTGCATTTTGGTGGATATTTTGCCCAGTTGCCACCAAAGTTGCACTGGTTCCAGAGTAAACCAGGAGAGCTAAGATGTTTGATTCATTATACTTTGGGTCTGGTAGAGGGTCAGGAGAGGTTGTGTTCATCAAGGCTTATGATCACCGCGGTGTGCTGACCAGGAGTCAGAGGGCTGTGGAGCAAAGCATGATGCCACCATCAACTATATTAGTGCATGTTTACTCCTTGGTGTACCCTTTGATTTTACAACTCTCCACATCCAAAAAATCTCAGGGTCTTGACACTTCCATCTGTGCATAATTTCAAAAATAGGCCTCTTCTTGCTCCAAGAGACCACCAAACACCTGGTATATGTACTTATCTCTTGCATTGACTACTGCAACATCCTCTTATCTACCCTTCCCAACACCCCTCATCTTTCATCTTCATTGCTCTTTGCAAATATTTACCCTGGCTTCCATTTCATTTGGGAATCAAATTCAAGCTACTGTGCGTTTTTTGTTAAGCTACATGACTACATAACCAATGTGTTTTCAATAGTATTATCTTGGAAAAAAATGTATTTTATGGGCATCCCCACGATCCATTCTTAGCCTGTGAACAGCTGAAGGGGATTTTAGAGACTGGTGAGTTCCTTACTCTATCCTGCGCTGCCATTTGTTGCTGGGACTTTATAGCTTCTCTGCTGCCAGTCACCAGTGCCTTTTGTAGCATGTAGCTGGGCTATCTTTGCTGGAGTGAGTTTTCATCTGATTTACTGTTGCTGTTTTTGCCTGTTACTGACCCTGCGAGTTTATGCTGCCTGGACCGACCTTTTTCATGTGACCCCCGATTCTGCTTGTGTTTGCTCCTGTGTACTTCCTCTGGTGGATGGATTATCTGTTATGACCTCTAGCTCTGTATTCTGGACTTGTCTGTTGGAATCGTGGTACTACATTAACTGTGGGCTCCTGTGGGCTCACTGGGGGAAACTGGGTGCTGGGAAATGCAATCAGTCTCCCGAGGCTGAGCGGGGGCTCACTATAGGTAAGTGCAGTGTTAGATTGGGGGACTGGCAAGTATGGTTGCTGGACCAGGGCCTTACATAGGCTGTTTGGCTTCCCCTCAAAAAAAAAAAAAAATAATGGCCTTGGACTATGTTAAAGAATACCTGTATATGACTATGGTAGGGATATCAGATTGTAAGGCCCTTTGAAGGACAGTTAGTGACAACCCTAATGACTACTACGTACTATGTAAGTGCTATATAAATACTAGTTAATATTAAAGCGGACCTAAACTCAAAATGTTGTCTTTACATAAAACCTTCTCCCCACTGTTGGCATAATTTATGTACAGTAATCTGAGGTACTGGGCATAGAATTAGTAAAGGGGAAGTATTAACCTGCAGAACAAAGTAGTGGTAGGACCACACAAACTACATAAAGTTTGCTTTTTTTTTTTTGCAACCAATGCAGACTACCTGGCCAAATGTTTTCACCTTCATCCTCCCTGGCACAGGGAAGCCAATTGTCTGCAAAGGTTATTATTGCGCCCTTTTCTCCTCCTTGATAGCGGGAGGATGTTAAAGCCGATGGGCGGGCCGACAAAATTTGTTTTGTATCATTGATGATATCATCATTCACATGTTGAAGCTCATTGAGGGAGACTATGAAATTTGTCAGTCCGGCAGTTATTAGTAATTTCATGTTAGAAGTCATGCTGGATTTAATACAGGATGGAAATCACTATGAAGACTCATCCTTTGCCTCAAAACTAGGAAGATGTTAGTGGGGAGTGTAACTTTTATGGGAACTTTCCATTGCAGAAGGTAGTAGAAAGAGGTGGTCTACTTGAAGAAATTAAAAAAGTTTTTGGGGGGAATAAGAGGTGGATAATACAGCACACATATTCAACACTACAACACTACAATAAGTTTCCATAAAATTATAATAAGTGGTTTTACTTTTTCACACAAGTATTTTGAAATATATACTGTAACTTTTATGCATTTAAAAATAATCTTTGTGAAAAAAAATGTAAAACTTACCAAGATCTCCCTGACATACATCCGTTCTTGAAGCACCACCTAAGATAAACTCTGGGTCCTTTACAATTTCCTAGAAAAGATAATGCAGTAGAAATTAATTATAAATTATTATGCATATGTTTAACTAGTAATTGGCAGTAAAATTTTAATCAGGTATAGCCCAGTGTGAGCGCTACCTGATTAAAGAACCTGGCTACGTACGACAGTAATTCAAAAATATAAAATAAAAATTTGACTAGCAAATACAGATAGAAAAGAAAATTATTGTCAGGTTTATGGTGGTACCATATCTTTCTAAAATGTTTTATTGTATTAGTGCTCCATGAGATATTCAAAGTTCAGAAAATTGTTTTTATAACCAAACTTATTGTTCTATTAACCTATACTTCTCCACTACTTTGATTTGTTTGGAGTACTCCTTTTTAATTCCAATAGCTTGCTTAGGGTGTTTGCGGTGTCAAACGATATTGTATTATCCTTTGAATAAAGCAAATTTATGCTATTGCATTATGACGGATTCATAAAAACTGGAAAAAATGAAAACAAACAAAAGCAGTTTAAGCTCAGAGCAACCAGACAATTGTATCTTTTTTAAACATGTATACTTAGTGGTGCTTTCATAAACTGATCAGCAGTTTTTTTTTTCTCAAACACCAGATGACTCACAGCTGTCACAGAAAAACTCATCTCAGAACTGTCTCTATAACAGATGACAGAATATACCAATGGCACTGGAACGGCAGAAAGCACAAAACAATAGAAATAATGAAACTAAATTATGGAAATGCACAAACCAGCAAGACGCACAGTAGTGTGATCACCAAATCTTTTTCCATTTCTCCAAGGACTAGCAGTTGCAGGCATAGAGCTATACTGCATAAAAACAGGACTAGCAGGGCACAGGAAGTGCAATGTTCATTGTAGCATAGCAAATCTTAATTTTTTGAGTTGAGGCCATCTATAAATGTACCTTTATTAGGATTATTTACATATTTACTTTATGAGTAAAACCCAAGATAGTTGACACTAAGAAAACGGACACATATATGTATTACACCCACAAAAGTCAATGGTACTAATACATCAAACATATAAATATAGCACACCCAATACCAAATAAAGAGAAACCTTAATTTCTAAAGCATTAGTAATAGGTGTGCTTGTTCCAGAATGGGTAAGTTTGGGAATGTTAAGATTTTTTTAAAAATACAAAAGTGTAAAAGGGTGTCAAAATGTACAAACTGGATAAAATAGCAAAAATAAAATTTTTGATGTGCAGGAGATTTGTACCAGAAAGCATAAAAGTAGAAGATATGTGCAGGACAGGTATGCCAGTGAGTATTTCAGAGCGCAGTATGTGCAGAAGATGACCATACCACCCAACTGTTCAAGATCACACAGCTGGAACAAAATTACATTGCAATAGGTCCAGTATATGAACCAAAAAATGACCGCTCATGAATGGGGGTATGAGTGGAAAATATTTACTATAACTGCCTATAAATTATTATGGTAGGCATTTTTTACTCCACTGACCATCTTACTATAAGGGTTGGCATACAGTCCTCTAGGACAACCTTCCTAATTGAAATAGAACCATCACTTACACATATTTTACTACATTTTTCTATTATCATTCATTAAACTAGCAATTCATCAGTAAAGCCTTCTGCAAGAGATAGTTTTGCAGGTACTCCTTTTATCTTCCCTGCACCCTTTCTATATACTGAGATGTGTTTTGAGCTTTTGGGGTTGTGAGGGGAGTAAATAGGTAATTAGGATGATGTACCTTTCCATCACACTGGGGAAGGCATTTTTTGTTGAGTTAGATCTTACATTTGTTTTTTTACTAATTTTTGAGTGGTGAATTCAGAAATGACTACAGTTTTTTGCTATCACATCCAGTTTTTACGATACAGGGTACCCCCCATTTTTGTCAAAAAACATACAAATTTTACATACAATGAAAAAATAATGAAACAACTGTACTGTTTATTTAAATTTCTTTTGTTCATGCAAAAAATGTATTTTTACTCTGACTTTTTTTTTTACAGTAAAACATTTAAAAATGAATCGGGTAAGCAGCTATGGTAAACATTTACGCTTATAGCTTTACCTGGAGTGTTCAGTGTTAGGACAATCCCGCCGGATGCTCCAACAATAGTCAGCCATCATACGTACATCCTATCTACCCTGATACTGTCCTTCTATGACCTTCAAATCTTGGTGAAATCGTTCACCTTGCTCATCACTGACTGCACCAAGGTTTTCTGGGAAGAAATGTTTTCCGGATTAGAATGATGGCTATGCAGAAAATGCACCTTAATGCTCATATTGCAATCAAGCATTTTGTAGATCTCCAAAAGTTTCTGGACAATTTCTGTGTAATTATTTGCTTGTGTGTTTCCAAGAAAGTCCTTGACAATGGCTTTGAATGATAACCAAGCATTCTTTTTGACGTCTGTCATTGTTCTAATGAAATGTTCACCTTTGATGAGCTGCCGAATCTGTGACCATCACACGCCAGCCTTTATTTTCTCAAATGACAGGCTAGGAAATGACAAAATTAGGTATTTGAAACAGTCTTCTTCAGTTGGAAAAGCTTTAAAGAACTGCTTCATCAGACCCAGTTTAATGTGCAGAGGCAGGAATATAATATTCCTTCTATCAACAAGTGGCTTATGTAGAATGTTTGGATCACCTGGTTTTAGGGCAGATCTTGGAGGCCAATCCCTTTCCACCCAATGCCTCTCACAAGCCCTGCTGTCCAACATGCACGGATAACATGGATACTTGGTATATCTGCTTTACTGACCAAGAAGGAAGCATACCATTTTTGAGGTGAACACAGATGACCCAATTGTGTTGGTGATATTGTACCAACTCAATGACTCTTTATGTCTGCATATTCTTCACAAAGAGAAACTGAATGGCCAACTGGGACTGACCCAAATATATTGCCATTGTGAATGAGGACACTTTTAGCTCTGCTTTGAGCTATCGATGAATAGTCGCCATTCAGTTAGGTTATAGATTGGAATTCCCATTTCCTCAATTAAACTCGGTATGTTATGGCAATACACAAAGCCACTGTCATTTCTAAAGTACTGCAGAAATGCAGTTTCTCTGGTTCGAAAGTACGATACCTTTGTTCCTTTTTCTCACTCAGTCTTGATGCTAGGATTTCTGAAGCCTTCTTCGATAGTCCCAAATCATGTGCCAAATCACTCAACTCATGCTAATCAAATCCCTTACAAACAGAGTCCTCTTCAATTTCAAACTCTTCATCATTGTTGTCACCAGTTCATCACCATAATCATGTTCTTTAAGAGAGGGTAGTGTAACGAAAACCGCTTCTGGGATTTCATCTGAATGAGCCACTGGGCGTATAGCCCATGGTAGACTAGGATACTCTGTTACATTTATGTTTCTTGTTATATCCTGAAGTTTTCACTATACAAAAGTAACAGTCACTGAAATGATCTCCTGGCTTTCACCAAACCATAGGATTACCAAATGGCATCCTTTCACATGTGTTCCCTTTGTCCTGATCCGTAAACCCTCAACACACTGTTTGCACACCTTATGAGGGGCCCAAGACTTACCTTGATCATCAAGTTTAACTTAGAAATATGGCAAACAGGCTTGCTCTACAAATGTGCTGATGTTCGCCCTTTGACTGGTAAAGGTGAAACTGCCACAGATTTTATATATATATATATATATATATATAGAAATGAATTTGTACCAAGTGATCCTTCAAAGAGGGGGATCTTCTAAAAACAAACTTTTTACTTATACATTTAATAAGATGTTTCTACCATATCCTTCAAATAAGATTATGTTGGAGATTGTACCTTGGGTGTTGGGATCGTTATGGATTTTTTGTGAGTTTTAATCGTGAAGGTCTGGATTGACTTTCTGGTAGGATTGTTTCAGAAGTTTCGTTCATTAACATTTCTCCAGTAGTCTCCATTGTAAAGCGTTAGCTTCTTTCGAAAATTCTGTGTCAGTACAGCAGCTTCTGCGTAATCTGAGATACTGGTTATGCGGTATACTTTTTAAAGAGTTAGGGTGTGCGCTTATGGCATGTACGATAGTATTGCCAGCGGTAGTTTTTCTATAGTGTAGTCGAAATTATGTTTTTTTTTCAATAAGAATAAAAAAAGCTATTAAGGGAAAGCAAGTGGTAACCTTCATAGTAAATTTTAGGATGAAATGGTTGGTTTGTATCATATCATAAAATTATTTGAGAGAATCAAGAGGACCTGTCCAAAGAGGACGTTGTCAATTTAATGTCGCCACATGAGTATATAGTTACGCAGATGACTGGTTCTAAGGTCCCAAAGAGTTCTTTCCCATTCGCCCACATAGGGATTGGTGTACGAAGGGGCACATTTTGTGCCCATGGCATCTCCTTGGATTTGAAGGTAAGTAGTGTTGTCAAATGTGAAGACATTTCTGTAAGCAATTATTGACCTGATCAGTGCCATTTTGTTAATAACCGCCACCATCTTGTTAATATTATAGTTGAAAGCCTCCTTAATTTTTTGACAATAATAGTTTTTCTGCTAAGGATTGCAAATTCTTGTATATCTCTTAACTTCATACATGGCCTTGGGATGTTCTAAACGAGATTTTGTTGCAAAGGAGCCTATACAGGAAGTTGGTTAGGAAGGGCTCGCATGTGGTCTAGGATGTTCAGCAATTTATGTGTATTAACATATATAAACTGTAGCTTTTCAACAATAAAGTTGTAATAGTTAGCCATTGACTTTTTGTTGTGTGGTTTCTGTTACCGGGTTTGCGCTAACCCAGATCTCCTCTCTGCAAAATAGAAGTTATCGCAACACCTAACATTTTCTTCTAAGATGCAAAGCAATAACAACAGGATAAAAAGATTCTGATAAGAGTCCAAAGCACTGTTCCTACTAAGACCCTTGGCAATCATTTTTAGTCCTTAGTCTAATGGGGAATACTAGTATAGAGTGCTTCTATGTCAGTCGCACCTAAGATGGTGTTAGGCGAAACTTTCATGTTCTCTATGATTTTCAAAAGTTCTATTGTGTCCTTTAAGTATGAAGGTAGTTCAATATTTTCTTGAACCTAATAATTCATTTTTATGCTATGTTCAGCTAGTATCTGACAAAACCCCTATATGAGAGTAATTTATGATAATAGGCTCATAGAAAAACGGTTAACTGTTTCTATACTGCACAATTTGTACACATATTTTTGTTTAATTTGTAAGGTAGAAAGTACCTGGATTGTTTCGATGTAATTATGGTATTCATTTTACGGTTATAAACTCATGCACCACCACGCTATGTGTGAAAGGGTAGCACGGTATGATGGGCATTCATTTACACTTTTTAAAAGTGTCCAACTATGTGTAACAGGCACCCCACAAACCACGCAGTCCCTCACACCACAGCGTCTGCAGATTTGACTCCAGGCGGCAGTGAGCGGTACTGAGCGTCTCCCCTGAACCAGGGTTCCATGACATACGGAATAGGTAACCACTGCAACCTCCCCACCAGTCTGAAAGCAGCCTTAAAGTTTGGTGAGCAGGCAAATTTATGTTTGAGGCACCACAGGGCATAGACAATTGGCAGTACCCTAATGCTCAATGCCATGAAAGTGGCCCCCGGGGGTCCCTAATATGTAAACTCCATTTGGTGACCCAGGTCTTGAACTAGCCAGTCACCACAATTTTTACTTAATATAGATACCTGTTTTTATTAGGGTAGATACCTGTTTTTATTGTTTTTTTGTTTTCAAATTGTTTTAAAACACAAATGGCAAAGCCCCTCCCCATCTGTCATTACTGCTGTGGCAGTTAAGACTGAATGGCAGCGCAGAGCCTCTTGGGATACGCAGGTCACGAATCCCAGAATGTTTGGGCTCCGAGAACGGGCATGCACTGACCGGGCTTTTCTGTCATTGACAGAAGAAAGATGGTGATCTCACACATGCGCAGTAATATCAGCATTTTTTTTTTTTTACAAATAGAGCGGCATCTGTCATGGATCTGTGCAAATTTTTTTTTTTTTTGTAATGAGAAAAGATCCCTGATTATTATCTTTTTAGGATTTTTTGTTTGAGACCCCCAATCTGGCAACATGTTATGTTCATGGGTCTGAAATTAGGTTTAGTATAGGTTGTCAGGGTCCCCTGTGCACCCAAAATTTCACGTTTGTACAATCAGTGTGGGAAATAAGGTTTATACATTGGGGTAATGACAGCAGCAAGGACACAGACCTTATGCTGCTGCAATTGCTGCTGGTGTACAGAGGGTAGGATTATTTCACAGTACAAGGTGGGCGAGGAGCAGCCACAGCTCGGAGAGCTCACACTAAAGCAAAATCCCATTAAAAAAGATGGGAGATGCTTGCAGACAGAGCAGAAACAGCTGATTGTGATCATTGTACACGCCCAATCAGCTGGTAGTACTCATTCTTAAAGTTGGGTTATCATAAAGAACATTGGAGCAGGGCGGGGTGAGCTGGCATCACTTTCTTTTCATGTTCTGCAGGCGCAAGAGATTCGTTACCACGAATCGCAAGGAAATTCAGATTCATTGCGAATCGAAATCTTTCTGAAATTCGGATTGAATTCCACTTCGTCAGCTTCGATTCACTCATCTCTAATAGTGGGCCAAAAGTTTGAAATGGCAAACAATACTGCATAAACACCCTGAAGGTTGTAAAAGCAAGAAAATATATTTGGCACAAGTGTATTTCTCCCACAAAGTGTTTCATCTACTAGTACTATTTGAATTGTGGAACCACCTGAATCATTGCATACAATCCAGTATTTATTGAGCAAAATTAAGTTGAGCAAAAACAGAACATACCCGAGCGCTCTACGGGTACCATAGGTGCCAGCGCATGCTAACTCCCCATTCATGGATGATATTGCTTGTGGTTAAAGGAGGAAGCCACCTTTATGTGCTTCCATTACCAAGCTGAGGTGAGTAAGTAAATATATAGTGGGCCAAGGTCTATAATGGCATTGAAACCTGCATAAACACCAAAAAAGGCTATAAAAGCAGAACAATTTGTTTGGCACAAAATGGATTTGTCCCTGGAAGTTTTATATACTAGTACTATTAGAATTGTGTAAACACCTGAATAATGCATACAATCCAGTATTTATTGAGCAAAATGAAGTTTAGCAACAACAGAACATCTGTTAATTTCTAAGAGTGCTTGACCCTGCTTGTAAGTTTGTCAATCAATGTGGTTTGATGTTGTTCTTGGCAACCTGAACCTCCTTCCATTACTATTAGGTGTGTTAGAATGAGTATGCAACTGAGCTGGACAGCTAATTGGCAACCTGTTTTGCCAGGAAGTGGAAGTGTGCTTGTATACAATGGGGCTATAATCAGGCAGTACAGCACAATGAAAATAAACCTATAACACTGCTAGAAATGAATAGAGGAGTCCTGTAAAACAGTGGCAGCAAATCCACACATGTGAAGTACGGTAAGGATAACCACAGCTTATTCAGCAAATGTAAGACTATTAAATAAAAGAAAAAAAAAACAATTTATTCATAAAAAACAATTTATTCATAAAAGGAAAACTTACATAATACATTTAAATACCAATATGTGACAATATGACTTTGAGACTAGGACAAAGGCAACAAGGGGGGTCAAGTAGCAGTTTGTAGTGGAAACCATACATACATCGGTACTAATTATTATTTGTGGATAAAATTACAAAACCTTTAGGGACTATCATTTTCAAACAGGCACAAAAACATTGCAGCAACAGATGAAGCTAACAATAATGACGGTTACAAAAAGTCACATCAATGCATACCATACAAGCAAACTTACTTGATTAATCCCCCCCCCCCCCATCTACTATATGTTCATTGATACATGTATTATAACAAACAAACTAAAAAGTATCAAATCAACAACTGGAACAAATCAAACTATAAATGAAACAATTTTCTGAATTAGTATACTGTAACATAAAACTTTAGCACTTCACAAAAAAAAATCAAGCATGAAAGAATCAAATTGACATGTATTGGACTTTAGGTGCACACAGAACAGGGACCAGGTGAGCACTAATTGATTGCTACAGCAACATTGACAGGGGTTACCAGATCCACCTTAATCGCGCAGCTGAAAATTATTTACCTTAATTGGCTAATTCTCGACCACCACTGCTCTTCAATGCTGTAATCTGGCAGGCAAGCACACGAGCACTCGGCACCGATTCGCGGTAATTCGCCGCGTCTAGCGGAGGGTATATGTGCATGGCAAGCTTACATCCGCTTGATAAATCAGGGCTTATGTACTAACATTTGATGACTACTTTAGAGTGCATTTGCTTCTTACCAGCATTCCCTGGTATATGGCCACTAGATGGAGTAAAGAACTGCAAGAAAAACAACACCATGCGTGACAGAGGTTTGGTTGGGAAAGTCATGGATGGTGTTTTTGTAGCACTCAGGCTGAGATGCTTTGCAAAATATTTTCTCAAAGACAAAAGTCATTTTTAAATCGGACAGATTGCTTTAGTGAAAAATCGATAATAAAGGTTACTAGGCTGTAAACTCAGTGAACATGTTCAGGTTATGGACAAACTGATATGTTAGCAAGGAATGGCTGATTTCATCAAAACATTATCACACATGTAAACTGCTTCCTGTTTGTATCTTTTTAAAAAAGAAAAAGAGAATTTCTAAATATTTTACCACACAATAGTAAGAACTATTTTTAAAACAGGGAATCTCACATTCCCTGAAAAGATTCCCATGAGGGAAAGTTTGATGAAATGTCTGAATCCCTGTTTTATTGTTAGTGTCCTAAATGTTCCCTTTTAGCACTACTTTGCTTAAAAAATGTACATTTTTACACTGAAGATCTGTCAGTACAGAAACTGTGAAAAGGTAGACTGGCCATTCACAGGCAAAATAACCAACAAGTTGCTAACACAACTGCCCATAAACTATTTTGCTGCCAGGCATTAACTCGGCCTATTGCACCTTAGGTAGCCTAACCAGTTTTACATGTTTTCAAAAAAACTATAGCCTTTAAAGTTTTCAAAAAGATCCTCCTGAACAAAATATTTTATGAATGTTGGTTTTGTACATACCATAATGCATTCATTAAAATAAAAAAAATCCACAATACATTGTGCTTTATTAAACACTAAGGGTTCAGTTTATAAAACACAGAATTCAATATTCCCTCAAACATTCCCTAGGTGGGAATCAGTTACTGCCATTGAAACACTGAAAGAGAATGATTTAGGGAATGTCAGATTCCCTGTTTAATAAATAGTTGTATAATAGTGCATTTTAGTAAAACTGCACCAAGAAAAAATAGAAGGTCTAAAAAATTGTAAATGTGACACTAAAAAAAACAAAACATAACTTCTTTAACTATTTAGAATTATATAAATAAAAACCTTAACATTATTTACACATATAGCAGCCCCAAATCTCATTCCCTCTTTGCATCTGGTACTGCACTAATATTTAGAATTAAACTATAGGCAAAAATCTAAACAGGTGAGAATAATATACGGAATACATTTAACCCATCAAAGGATACATAATTTTGTCCATCTATTATGTTGTACAACACAGTCCTGTTCAGCAAAGGGGGAGACATGATTTTTATTCTCTCTGCTTTAGTTATTTAACACAAGTCCTGTTCCACTTCCAATCTTCAAATTGACAGTGCAGAGAGATACAACAGACAATGATGTAGATCAGTTTGTTCCGGCCTAACGCCCCCTGGCTGATCTAGCCTAATGCCAGCTCGCAACCCGCGGGGGAGCCAGAACAAACTACTGGAGCAGCATGCGGCGGCTCCCTTCCTTATTTACTGCCACCGGCGTTAACACTTCTGCCACTGGGGTAAATAGGGATCATTCCCTCTCCCCCGTATGCATTGCGGAGGAGAGGCATTTCCTTTCAGGGGGCCTTCCTGGTGGGGGCGGGGCCATTAGGGCGGGACTCAAGAGAGAGTCCAGACTAGTGTGCTCCTGCCTACCCCTGAAATGGCCTAGTGGCAAAAAAAAGTTTGCTGACCCCTGAGGTAGATGATGAGCATTTCAGTATGTTACTGTGACCTTAAATTCTTTCAGTATGTACTTTGTTAACACATAAACATGGAGTACAACTGATTAACTCCTTGTACTGCTTCTCCTCTTCTGAGTTCTGTTGTATAGTATAGAATACCAGGTAACATTTATATACTTGCATTACTTGCAAACTGTACTTTGATTAATACATTTACACAAAGCTTCATGTTTTAAAATCTGGAGGAGAGTTCATGTTCAGTGAATCTCAAATGCTTTTTTTGTCTCCCCATCACCACATTGTCAAGGAGAATAAATGCTTTTCCTATTAACAGACATGGGGTGAGTCATCTTTTAATGATCTAAAAATGATTAGAAATGTATGAAGTCAGAAGCAGTAGAGACCAGAAATTTGAGAGGCCACAACTCCAAGTAAACACCAATTGGCCTGTTTACTCGCTGAAGAGAAAGAAATGGTACAGTCTGTATATGTTCTTGCTAGTCAAAGTTTAAAAGTGACTGTATTCAGATAGCCAGTCTGCTACCACCAGCCTGTTACCACTGTAGTTAGTGCAGGTACAACAATTCATATGACATTCATATAATCTCCTTAAAAGCAATTTCTTGAAATTTAAGTTTGTTGTGGTTGCAATGCATCAAAAGACAAAGGGGAGGCTGTCCATAAAGACTATATTCTTTAGTAAACACATGTCTGTCAATGATTATTTTCCTTAGGAGACTTAAAAGACTTGCAAGAATATAAAATTCATGGCTTATGCCCTCTGGGTTGCTCGAGAACTTGGGTAGTCAATTTCAATAAAAATAGGTTTATCTTGGTATTGCAATTCTGAAATAAGTATATACTTAGTTAATATTTACTTCCCTCTACTGGCCAATACAGGGGCAGGAACTGTATGAATGATTTTTTGCAAGATACCTGGAGGCAAATAAAACCTACAGATCTTGCTGTATATGAGGCTTCTGAAGCATGTTGCACCCTATTCTTCTTTCCTACACGTACAGGAAGTCCCTGTGTTACATACGAGATAGGGACTATAGGTTTGTTCTTAAGCTGAATTTGTATGTAAGTTGGAACAGGTGCATTATTTTAATAAATGCAATTAGGACAGATGTTTGTCTCAACATATTATTAGGCAGCGTGTTGTCAGTTACTGTATAAAATCCTCACTGTGAGTTAATCACAATAAAAAAAAAAACCAAAGCAATAAAAACTTTATGGAGCCTAGACATTCATTAACTTCTGAAGAAAAAACTGCATAGTTTGTCTTGGTCATTAAAGCGTTACAAGAGCTTGCAGAAAAGCAAACGATTCCTTTTGCAAGTCAAGCAAACCGCCCTTCACCCCCAAGTTTCTGTCCAGCACAGAACGAGCAAGAAAGCCCCAATCATATCTAGGAGTTGTCTGTATGCCAGCGACTACCTGTAATACCATTGTTTCTACTGACTGACTGCTGTTATACTTAATTGATTCACGTTGTTCCAGAACATGGGTGGCATATTGGAATTTTAATTACAATTAGAAATGATATTGTATCCAAGTATTATAATACTGAAAAAGGTATATGATTAATACATCTAAATTGCTCCCCTCTCCCCAGCCAACACAGGATGCAGAAACTGAAGATTCTCCATGCTTAATGTGTGAAGTACATGTGGGGCTTTCCTTTTCAGCTACTAGTATACAAGGATGTTAAAACGATGATCTTCCACCAGCTGGGGGACCTGTATTACTTATATTTTTTCTGAGCTTCTTAAGAGGCTTCGGTGGTGCGCCCTGCACAAAAGATCTACCCTGATACCAGTATTCCTTGGCTCTAAGGACCCTGGATAATGTTTGGTATTCCAATCTGGTTGAATATAGTGTTAGGTTTGTGCCCGGTTCTGTAATTGCCAGCTGCAGCTTCTCCATTTGGACTAAAGTACTGGCTTATTTCCTGCTTAGTATTCAACAGCCATATTTTAAAATGTTTATTTCCATTCTTTAATGATTGAGGTTGTTCTTGCCGTGATATTATACTTTGGGATATGTTTTATTTTCCTCTCTTAGTTTATTCCCCGGTCTAGGGAACCTTGTCTGTCATCTAGATTCCTCTATTAGGGTCCTCGGCTTGGCTAAGGGTTTAGAATTTCTACTGATGTTCTTTCCTCCCCACCCCATCTGTTTTTATTAATATTATTGGATAAAGAAAAGGATATCCAAGGGAGCTTTTAGCTAGTGATAATGTGGTTGCCAAGCCTATTGTATCATATAAATTGATAAGAGAAGTAGGTCAGGAGAGAAGAAATATCAGCCCCTAGAATATCACTAGAATATCAATTTTGGGAATATGTAATTAGCCAACTACTATATATTTTGATTTATTTTTTCCAGTAACTAATTTATATGACAATAGTGGAGTTTTGTTAGTCAATGCTATGATTTGTCTAAAGAAGTAAATATGTTTTTTTTGCCAAAAAAGCCTTTCTGTGATGTTTCTTCCCTCCTGACCTACATCCCCTATAAATTTATATTATTATTAGTAATAATAAACAGTATCAATAAAGACCCCAATTACTTTTTAATTACTTGAAGTTTGGCATGTCTTACATCCTACAATGCTAGAGAGAGGCTGGAGACTACCTTTTTCTCCCTAACTCACCAAATGTACTCAGGCATCGTCCAACTCCATATGTAAAATCACATGGTTGCATCATGCCCCTACTTTTTTAAAGATTGCACTATGACCTTCTCTTAAAAACTGTCAATAGAAATTTAATAAGTCTTTACTACAAGACCCAGTGGTGTAAGCTGACCTAACTTCTGAACTACAGCATTATTTTAAGGTTAATGAGATCCCTGATAGTTCTTCCATGATGGTGTGGGAAGCACATGAGAAGGTCATAAGAGGTGTACTTATTAAACATGGCTCCAAACAAAAAAAGCAGGACAGCAGGGGATTTTCAAACTTGTTTTACATATTTATACGCTTGATTCTCTACACAAATGAACTCTTGACAAGGATATGGAGCTGAGATGATCTCCTTAAGAGATAAACTAGCTGCTTTGTGACAAGAAAAGGCTAAAGCTACCTGGGTAAAATGTCTCCAGGTGTTTTAAATGTCTTCAAGTATTTAATTAGCATAGAAACAAAAGTTGCAGGATTTTGACTAACGCCTTAAGAGGTCAGCGTAGATGAATCAGGACAGAAAAAACTTTTCATCAATAACATAGCTTCAGCATTCTATTCCTACTCTAAGCAATTTTACAACATTGAACAGCATTCTTCTAAAGGTTTGGAATCTCTACAAAGAAGGCCAGGGGGAAGAACTGCCACACCTGTGTTCCTCCGATAGCAAGGCTCTGAAAGCTCCTCTCCTCTCACTGGGAGAATTGAAGGCAGCCATTAAATCTACCTCACGGGGTATAGCACCTGGACAAGATGGGTTAGCTTTGCTTTAATATAAAATGTTTGAGGATCTCTTGGCTCACTTTTCCAAAGGACCCCCTCAGGGCATGACTGTTATCCCTAAGCAGGAAAGACCCATTATCTCGTGCCAGCTATAGACCCATTTTTTACTTAACCAGAAATTGAATGTATTATTGTAAATTTTAGTTTCTTGTCTGCAACCCCTATAGCACAAATTAAAACTCTTAGATTAGGTTGGTTTTATGCCATCCAAAAAGGCTCCTGATACTACTACCAGAGTATTAAATTAAATTAGATGTGCACAGTCAACTCTCTCAATGGCCAGTTTATTAAAGCTATCCAAGGCTGTAGAAGATACACTTTCATCGGTGAAGCTGGGTGATACACTAAACCTGGAACGGGTTTCTTAAAAGTCATTTTTCATTTGCTAGCAAATGTTTTGAATTCTGGACCAGATTTGTTCCAGGTTTGCTGCCTTAGCCAGCTTAACTTATGAAAATGTATCCTCTCCAGCTCTGGAGAGCTTAAATAAATCAGGCCCATTAGTCCAGATTTCCTGGGCATTTATAGAACAAACCTTGCAATGTTTCGGTTTAGGGAAACATATGATGTGCTGGATAGGCGCTATCTAGGGCCTTGTCAAAGCTTTTTAAATTTCAAATGGTGCATGACAATGCATATCAAATGGTGCCCCAATAATTTTCTTTCTAGTTTTAGAGCCATTCTTGTGAATTGTTTGAGCCTCTTTAAATAATACAGGCATTCCTCTTGGCCGAGTAGACCAGAATGTCGTGGCTTATGCCAACAACCTTATTTGTTTGATCACCAACTCTTATCTCCCTCTCAACTTAATGAAGGAAATGAGATTTTGAAGAATTGTCCCACTTCAAAAGTAATTACGTAAAGTAGAGTCTGCTGCTCCTAATATCTCACTGCCACAAAAAAGCCAACATCCCTTCACTTACACTTATTATTTTAAATGGGAATGATCAACAAATAAATATTTGGGAACCCTTATCAATTTTCTTTAGTGAACTTTAGTGTTTTTGTTTGGTGGTGTCAATGAAATTGTTTATCTACCTAGTACTAATTTTCCAATGTTTTACCTTTTTATGGCTCTTGCAAGTACAGAAAAGTACCTGTTGATGAGCCAGAAATGCCTTCAGTCTCTAATGTTTTGTGGACTGACAACACATGCCTTTTTATGAACTGAAGTGGCAAGAAACAGTGCCAGCCCTGACTAGTTGTTTTTAGTTAAACTACTAAATTTGTGTCCCTGACTTTCCCCATCTTCACAACACAAAATCATTTTAGAGCAAAACTTCAAAGAACAACTAGTTATTTGTTTGGGTTTACCATCATGTTAAAACTGAAACATAGAACTATGTTTGCCATAGAACTATGTAATGCCATTATGGTGAAAATGAAGGTAAAAAATTTTACCAGGCAGTTTTTTTTTTTGCAGAAAGGACAGGCTATGTCTCTTCTGCAAAAATCAAAAAAAATAAAGAAAAAAAAAATTACCTGCCTGATTACAATTATTTAACTAATCTTTCTTATCCTCAGTTAATTGCCCATGCCAACATCTTAACCTGGTCCTGGTTTAGGATCTCCAGTCATCATAGTTTGCCCAGCAGGAATAACATGTCTGACAAATACATGTGGGAGTTCATTAATTCCCTGCAGCAATGTATGCCAAGTGTGTAAACTGAGCTGTGCATGTACTCACACAAAATCACAACCATTATAATGCACCAATAACACCATGTGCAGGGTGGTATTGGGTAGCTGTAGCATAAAGAACCTGCAGAAAATCTCCATCCATATTACAGACAAAGTTGCAATGCATGGCTCCTCCCTGGAGGCAAATATAACAGTTTGCACTTACACATAGTGGCAGTTTTGCACTCGGTAAATAGTTATTCGAGGGGTTAATCTTTTTTGAAACATTGGTTTCTTTTTCCATATGGCCACATTTACCTATCTGCTGAGCTTAATTTTTCAGGAAATTTGTTATGTGCAAATGCTAAAGGAAGATTTTGGTAAAATTCAATATCTCTGCCTTTATATAGATAGAAATGTAACCTAAGTCAAAGCGTGCAACTATTAAAACTTCATAAGGCTTGATTTTGTAAAGTGCTTATTGAGTAGGTAGTTAGACTAATCAAAAG
>NC_092861.1:103783205-103784897 GCF_032062135.1 Pyxicephalus adspersus
CCTGCCATCCAGGACCCACCTCTGGAGTCATGCACACCACAATCTATTGAATAAATGTTACTTAGCATAAATTCCCTACATGCTGACAGAATTCTTATATATATATATATATATATATATATATATATATATATATATTTATGCAAATCATACAGTTCTATGTGTATGTAGCCACATATATGCAAAATTACAATACCAGTTTTAGAAATGCTGTCAAGTCAGCAGTCCACCTAATATAATAAAAATATATTTTAATATAACTACTACATTTATATATTATACTGCATTATATATATTATATATTAATACTGCAAGAAAAAAAGTAGCCTAATCTGCTTTCCTGCCAAGGCAGCAAACTGGATTTGGCTGTTAAACTGTTGCCATATAATTAACCATTTGGTCTGGCTTACTTGTGCAGTGTATTATTAAAATACATACAAGACTTCAAAAACTATGATTTCCATTTTTGCAAGTAAAAATGCAAGTTGCAGATAAAACGACAAAAAAGTATATTTAAAAAACTTGAACTGCTCAAAAATACGTTAAAATCCCCCTTGGCTTCTCCTCCCTTTTCTGTGTTGATGCTGCAGAAATAACCAGTACCAGGATGGCTGGATACCAGGATAGAGACTCTATGGTTTTTTGCAGATTCATTAACTACTTCCTCCAGCTCCCTCACATACACACAGCGTGGGCCAGATTCATCAAGCAAAATTGAAACTTTGCTCGTGCAGGCGTATTCGCCATCTGGCGTCAGACCCCTCTAACCTATTTATTAACAGATTTTCAGCTGTCGAGAATACGCTGGCGTATTCTCCCTGCATTTATCAACTAAATTGAATTGGCGCTTTGAGGCGCGCATCTCTGGCAGCTTGACATTAGCAAGCTTGCATTAAAAATCAATCTTTCCCAAACAAATTATTCTTTCAAATGACATCCATCTTCCAGTTAGCCCTAAATGTATGATGTATGATGTGTTCAAATGTGTTAAACATATATTGGCTTAGAAATATGCCTTTTTTAAATGTTTTCAGAAAGAGTTATCTGATTTCAGCTGTAGTACACTCATTGCAGTTGATAAATATTCTTGAATAATAATCTTGATAAATAATCTCGGAAGTATCTTTAATACGCACGCGGGAGCGAACATCTGATTTTGCTTGATGAATCAGGCTCCCCATCTCTTTTAAACAGCCAATGGGATCAGCGGCCCGATCCGGAAGCTTTACTTTTATCTCTAGATATTTAAAAGGGTTTTGACAGTATTTCAAGGCAATATCTATTCTCACTACTGTCTGTTATTAGGTTTGGCCCGCACTTCACCAAGTTGCTGAGGACATTATATGATGCACCTTCGGCCTCTATTTCTCTTTGTGGCTTTCAGTCCTCCTCCATTTTGATCAAAAAGGCACTAGACAAAGCTGTCCTCTTTCCTCACTCCTCTTTGCTTCAGCCATGGAACCATGGAATTTGCAATCACTATCAGGTCCAATCCAAATAATAAAGAAATACCACATTTCTTGTGGTAGCATGGAACATAAATTTGCTCTGCTTGCAGATGATTTACTAATGTATATTATTTCCTCCCTAACCACTTTACCCAATCTGTTCAGACTCCTTGGAGAACTTGAAAGGATTTTGGGTTTATGGGTCAATAGTGCCAAATCCCAAGCTCCTAATTTTAATGCCCCG
>NC_092861.1:103785859-103855971 GCF_032062135.1 Pyxicephalus adspersus
TTTCCTGTTTTTTCCTCCCCATCTGCCTCCCTTGTCTTTTCTTCATTTAACTGAACACTTACAGTCCAATTTAGTTTTAGTTAGATCAGTTTTTTAAAGTTTATATCCCTTGAGTTTCTGATTTTTTCTGTTTATTTTACACCACGTATGTTTTTTCTCATTTTACAACGTCTGTATTTGCCCTTTTTTTTATCCTTGCCATATTTTGTCATATATTATATAGAGCACTGTATGGAACATACTCTTTTGTTTTTCATCCAACTGTATTGTATTCCTGTTATTGTGAAAAAATTAAAAAATTTTCAATAAAAAGATTGAAATACAAAACAAAAACTGCAACAAATCAAACTATAAATGAACTAATTTTCTGAATTAGTATAATGTAACATAAAACTTTAGCACTTACCAAAAAAGATCAAGCACTAAAGATTCAAATTGAGCTATAATAGAGAGACCATTATCTAAAGCAGGGGAAACATACCTGCCATCCAGGACCCACCTCTGGAGTCATGCACACCACAATCTATTGAATAGACTATAGGTACACACAGAACAGGGACCAGGTGTGCCCTATTTGATTGCTATGACAGAGCTTAACAGATCCACCTCAATCTCACAGCTGAAAATTATTCACCTTAATTGGCAAATTTTCGACCCCACTGCACATTTATCAATGCTGTAAGCTGCCAGGCGCGTACACTAGCACTTGGCACTGGCTCACAGTAATACGCTGTGCCCAGCGGAGAGTATATGGGCATGGTGAGCTTACGCGCATTCGCATGATAAGTCAGGGCAATTGTCTCTGCCCAGCAATCCTTTGATGGTTGTTTTATGGTCTGCATCTGTCTTTTTTTTTCTTTTTCTTTAGATAATGCTTCTCCAACGGTACGATCAGCAGCCGTCGATCTATGCCAAGCGGCGGATTGTGGAGGGGCTCGCAGACAGACTGTGGACTCCTGCAGGGAGTTGCCCAAGTGTGGTATAGTTACAGCACACTTGGAGAGACCCGAAGCAGAGGAGACCAGATTTCTTCTGCGAAGTGGCGGACCACATCCTCTCTGGTAAGTATTGCATTTTGTCTTCTCATCTTGTTAAGGGGCGGTGTTTTAGAATGTTTTTTGGTTGGGGAAGGTAGTATGTCTGGACTTAGAACGGTTTCTCAGTTCCTAAATTTTCTTACCTTTTGGATGTTTTTTTGTTTTTTTTTAAATATTACAGCCATCGTGAAGCGGCCAGACAGGCGGTTGGCCGTGCCACATGATGTGGAGAAGGAAATCCGCTGTGGAGGAAGAGCAGCTCGCCATGGAGGAGGAACCCGCTGCTCAACAGCAGCAGTCCGAGTCCTCAGACGGGGAAGAGGAGGCGGCCGAGGCCTTTTTTTTTAACAAAAAATCATTCTGTAAATATGTTTTTTCAAAGTTTGCCATTTTTTATATTTCAAATCTAAATATTTACATATTTATTTGTTTTAAAAAAAATTCAGTTGGGGGAGACATCACACCAATTCTTTGTTTATGTGTTTCAAACCCAAAGTCACACATTTTAAAACATCCTTGCAGCCTTTTCTTCACATACTTGGTTCTACTTTACACAACAAAAAACAAAAAAAAATAGTTTTTACACAATGGTTGTTTGCACAGCAAAATCTATAACATGCTCTTATCCTACACCAACCTATTTTTAAGCTTGGAAAAGCTTGCCACCATTCCTGCATTCCTTTCTGGCCATCTCTTCAAACATATCATGTGTCCTGAAAAGTAAAGTAGTTGTGTTTGTTAGATATGTTCTCTTCAAACTAAATGTGATTTTAACATCATTCAACAATCCATTTTGTATTTATTACACAGCTGAACTCCCTTGTATGTCAGTTTAAACAACAGAAACATAGTTGGCCAACTAGCAAGCACATTTATCTGTTAGAGGCAAGTGTCAGAAGTGCTCATTTAGTAAACAAGGATGCAACTGTTTTTTTGTAACTAAGTTTTTGATTTTTTTAAGGTCATTACAACAATACTAGTATGGTATTGAGTTTATACTTCATACTGTAGTAGAGTAATTTTAGACACATTTCAATACTTTCACATTCTTCTTGGATGAGATAGTAAAACTGCATTTTGAGCATACTTGGGCCACATCAAAATAAACATAGATAGGTGAAGTGAAGAATAATTGTGAGGTATACTAACCTGTGGACATTGGTCAAACAGAAAATAGACACTAAGCTGTCTTATGCAAACAAATGTCTTCACGCAGGAGAAATGTCATTATGTAATTGTTGTTGTTGTTCCTGGAAAAGACTATATATGCCCTATCATATTTTGTTGGTTAATTTTTTGGTCCTGATGATTCTCTGTTATAGTTTAATGTAGGAGTGTAAGGACCTGTTCCAAATCATTTGACCTTGGGGCATCCAGCTTTGACTCCATCACTCTATCACGATGGCCAACCAGCCTCTGAGTGAGGTTTAGAAGCTGCCTGGCAAACATCCAATTCATCCACTGAGTGCCAAAAGAAAATAAAAAAGAAAAATACATAATAAAAGAAATAACATAACTTTGGGGGTCACTATGACATTATGCAGATGGAATCCTGACAGTGGAACACAGAAAATCTAGTGAATCTTTACACATTTCTTCATAATCCAAAAAAATTAAAATGAACCATAGAAACATTTACCTAAAAAAAACAGTCCAAGAATCATGCAAACTCCAAATAAGTTTTGTAAGCTAGTTTGTTTTTTGGTCTATGGATAAGAAAGGAAAAACATGGAAACCCAGCCCAAAGAATAAGGCATACATTTAACATGGATTGCCTACAGAAACCTCAGGTGTTTCCTCTTACGGTCTGAAATGGGCACCTGAGGGACCCTACCAAAAAAATACAAATGCAACAGTTTGGGAAATGTTCATCCGGCCCCGCAACCCACAACCCATACCCAAAAAAAAAAAAATTGAACGGTTCTTGCCCACCACCACAGTGAATGCAGCCCATGAAAATTATCCAGAACCCCAAACCAGAAGACACTGATGTTCTACAAAGGAACATGATATATGACATCAAAATGAATGAATGTGTAGACAAATCTTCACAGATCTAGTGAATATTTAGTCCCCAATATTTAGCTAAGGCAAACAAAAAATTTAGAATCAGGCAGAAATTGGAGTCTATTTTAAATATTTACCTCAATAACCAGGCAGACATTCCCAAAGGAAGGCAGCACCATAAACATTTTCGAATAAAATGGAAAAAACAAGAAATTTAGATAGAGATAGAAGGTTCTTATATAGCTTTTGGAAGGCTGAACACACACACAAACTAAATCACTTGGAATCTCCTCCAGCCCTCTCTGCAGTGGCTCAACGACCTCTTCCTTTTTATGTGGATCTGGTAAATCAGGGGTCGGCAAACTTTTTGGACTACTAGGCCATTTCAGGAGGTCAAGAAGGCACACTAGGCCAGAAGTACCAAGGTGTCCAAGGAAAGGTCCACAGCTCACAGTACGTCAGTGTGGTAGTCAGTAGTAACAATGGCTCCTAACGTGCAAAAAGCACTAAAATAACCTGAGAACACAACCCTTAGCAACCTTTTTAAGAACTTCTAGAGTTACACTGAACCCACAGAACACTTAGAACAATAACTACTACATATTTTTGTCTTTTGACAGCTGACAAAGGATATGGGCAGCTTCCATGGCTTATAACACCAGCGCGTAACCCTTGGTCACAAGCACAGCATAATTACAACAAGCCTCTACAGAAAAGCTGGGGGGTCAAGAAGAACACCATCGGGCTGCTAAAAACTCACCCTAGAAACCTGCCCACATCATCATGGCATGCTGAGTCCTGCACAACCTGTGCATACACCATGCTGATACCTGGGACATTCCAGAGGTAACTGTGCCAGGGGTGCACCAACATTCTGCCTCCAGCTCACAAACAACGCTGAGGAACGTCGAGTCAGGGATGAACTGATTGAAAACGTCTTTGTGCGTTAGTATTTACATATGTTTAGAATTTAAACATTAAATATTTTGGCACATCAACTTTGGGTTCCAACCAAACCTGGGAGTCTAAGTCATAGCAAGCAGTCTTTAATCCTTTGTGAAATGAAATAGCAGACATATTTGTGGAAGAGCTGTGCCTTTATGTGACACTTTAAAAAACTACATTCCCAAACTGGGACAAAGTGCAATTTAGTGCAGATTTAGTCAAGCTTTGCTTATGCAGCCAGAAAAGCATGAAAAATACAATCCAGCACCATCTAGTTGCCAATAAAACACGATTTAACATGCTGCTTAACACATCTTAAAAATGTATTCTATTTTTTAACAGGAAGATAACATCCCTTTGCTGGGAATCTCTGGCAAGCCTCTGCAACGTCATATAACAGACTACTGTACATTCGTGGATGATATTGCTTCTGGGTAAAGGAGGAATCCACCTTTATGTGCTTCCACTACCATGTGGCTGATGTGATGAAGTGAATATATGTTGGGCCAAGGTCTAAAATGACACCCTGGAAAGCTGCCAAAGCAAACAAAGTAAAAAAAAGTCAATTTGGCCCTGAAAGTTTTATATACTAATACTATTTGAATCATGCAGACACCTAAATAATGCATACAATACAGTATTTAAGAGTGGTTGACCCTGCTTGTGAGCTTGTCAATCAATGTGGTTTAATGTTGTGTTTGGCAACCTGGACCTCCTTCCATCACCATCAGGTGTGTTAGAAGGAGTATGCAACTCAGGTGGACAGCCAACTGACAACCTGTTTGGCCAGGAGGTGGAAGTGGGCTTGTATACAATAGGGCTAAGATCAGGCAGCACAGCACAATGAAAACAGAGCTATAACAATACTACAAATGAACAGAGGAGATGTGCAGAACAGTGGCAGCAAATCAACACGAGTTGAAGTATATCAAAAAGAAAACCACAGCTTATTTAGCAATTGTCAGACTAATAAAAAAGAGCAAATAATTAAATCCATGACAAACTATTCATAAAGGGAATATGTACATAATACATTCAAATACCAATATGTGACAATCTGACCGAGAATGGGACAAAGGCAATGACAGGTGTCAAGTAGCAGTTTGTAATGGAAACCATGCATACATTTGTACTAATTATATTGTGGATACAATGACAAAACACTGCTGAAGAATTGCTAAACAACAGAAACTGTAGACACAAAAATATAGCCGCAACAAATTAAGCTAACAATAATGAAAATTAATAAAAGTCACATCAGTTTTACTTGATCAGTTTGCAGTGTTGCAACCAAACAAAAAAAGTATCAAAAATAAAAAAACTGCAACAAATCAAAGTATAAATGAAGCAATTTTGTGAATTAGCATAATGTTACATAAAAAATGTAACATAAAAATGTAGCACTTACCAATAAAAAGATCAAGCATTAAAGATTAAAACTGACCTGTAATGGACTATAGATGTACACAGAACAGGGACCAGGTGTGCCCTAATTGATTGCTATGACATCACCATTGACAGAGCTCAACTCCCCTGGAGTTATAATTCTGTCTGTATTTTCATGCCTGTAGTGGCCCTTTACTCTATTCCCTTAGCTTCTATCTCTATTAAAGGGCACTCTTCCCCAATGATTCAGAGAAGAACTAGACAGGGATGCCAGCTATCTCCATTATTATTTGTCCTGGCTATGGAACCCCTGGCACTCTCCATTAGACAAAACCCAGATATTAGAGGAATAAAGTGTGGCACCACAGAACCTAAATGTGGATTATATGGAGATGATGACCTCATGTATGTCTCTTGCCCACTGACCCCCCTCCCAAATCTCTTAAAAGAATTGAAACTATTTTCAGGGGTGTCAGGTCTGAGTTAATAGGAGTAAGTCACCTGCTCTAAATCCTAATCTCCAAAAACCATTGGTCTCCCATCTCTAACAAAATTTTGAATTCACCTGATGCCTACTTTCTCTTCCTTATTTAGGGATACATATAACACCCACATTTTCTAAACATTATCAAGCTAACTATCCTTCTCTTTTCAGGAAGATCATACAAGATCCTAATAATTGGTATGCCTCTCCCCCTTCTTGGTTTGGACTGATAGCCTAAAAATGAATATACTTCCCAGACTACTTTACCTGTTTCGTACACTGCCTGTTGCAATACCTAAAAACATCCTAAGGAACATTCAAAATAAATTGCTTAAATTTGTCTGTAACAACAAACCTCATCCACCTTGAACACACCAAAATCCATGGAAGGTCTTGGGGTTTCCTAATCTCATGTTGTATCATCGAGCTGCTCAGATAACAGCTTTGGACCAGACTACCGTGTTTGCCCATCCATTACCATAGAGGCATTGATCTGGATTCCTCAGCCCATCACTTTACAATGCACTCCCGGTTTGGGATGGTCAAAAAAAAAAGTACTTTGCTCTGCTCATTCCCCATTAGCACCTTTTTGGGGCAATCCCGGGTTTCCCCCTGGATGTGATCACTCACAATTTAAATGGTGGCAAAATTAGGGACTTAGCATAGGTGACTTGTTAGATAATAAAACGATTATCAGTCTTAAAGCTCTAAAAGACAAACTTTCAGATACATGCAATTAAAATTGTTTGTACAAGCAAAAATGAAAGGGCTGCCCCTCTACTACAGTATACTGCAGTTGAAAGGTCTTGCGGCTTTTTCTCTGAGGGAAAAGTCAAAATTTCTACTATATAACCTAGCCTCTTTGATTCCCAGAAAAAAACTTTTTTTATATAACAAAATGGGAAACTGATTTGGGAAAAGAGTAGGAGATCCAGGAATGGCAGAATACTGCAAGTTCTCTTTCCTTCCTCTATCTCACTTAATACTTCACTTATTGAAGCAAAGTACAAAATTTTGATGAGATGGTATATGGTGCCAATGAGATTACACAAATTAAACATATTTCTCCTTTTGTTTTAGAAGTTGCGGTCAAATTTGCTTGGTGGAACTATCCCCGAGTCAAGTGATTTTGAAACAGAATCTAAAAAATAATATTCTCAGTGTTGCACATTAATCTACCTAAAAGTGTTGACAGCACCTTATTTTACAAACTAGATCACTATGTTCCAAGTTTTTTTGGCTCGACTGATCTCATATTTCCTCCTAGCAGCCCGCATTTCAATAGCTTGCTATTGGGAGGCAGGTAACATTCCATTGGAGTTCACTAAAAAAAAAAGCTCAACTGGATCATAGTGACTGACAAAATAACATGTACCAATAAAAATAAACTGGGTACATTTCATAAAACTTGGGACCCATGGATTGAATATAATGCTTGTTAACCCCACGGGAGAAACCATTCCCAACCCCCCCCATCTTTTTGTTTTCCCTGTTTACTAGCTGGTCTTCTTTTACTACCTGTTGAATTTTTTGTATTTTATTATTGTATTTGATTTGCACTATTAGCATTGTTCTGAACAAGATTAACAAATGTTTGTGAAATATAAAAAATAACCCCCTTTTTTTCTGTTATTCCCCATTAAAAAAATCCAATGAAAAAAAAAACAGAATTTAGGTCTTAGTGGGACAAGATTACCCACTGTATTAGATAACCTTTTGTTTTGAACAGTGCTACCTAATTACTGTTGTGTAGTTTGTGGGGATAAAAACAAGTTAAACAGGTACGAACACATAATCTGTGTTCTACCTAGCCCTTCCCAAACATGTATACAAAAAATATACCTGGAATGTAAGAAATCAAGTTCTGCACCATTGTTTTTATCTAAAATCTCAAGGATAAGGTACATTCTTAAATTATATGTTACATGATCATGTTGAGTCAAAGAACAAGAAAAACCTAATAAAGTTAAAGAGGCTCCTTCGGCGCATGCCCAAGATGTGGCGGTGCTGCACACTTTTTAAAAAAAAAAACAGAAACAGAATTTTAAACTAACAGAACATTAAATGTTCTTAGGGAACATTAAATGTGTTTGTGTGAAACTCCCTAATTTGTTAGGAAGTTACACACAAACATTGGCTTGCACAGTACTAATTTTACTGAAAAACAAAAGGATCTGGCAAACAGCGCTGGTAAATGCAGCAATGTTTTAAAGAGATTGTTCACCAATGCTAGAAGTCTAGCAAACAAAAGTTGGAAGCCTTAATGAATGGAGAGCAATATGGCTTATTGCTGAATCCTGACTTTGTTCTTCACATGACTGGGCTACTCTCTTTGGTAAAGACAGAGTCAAACAAAAAGGTGGTGTCTGTCTGTAGGTGAGAGGTAATCTGAAAGTGAATGTGAAAGAAGAAATTGTTGATGGAGCATGTGATGAGGATGGGACATTATGGGTGGAGTTGAATATGTTGATGCATATAACAGAGTTAATTATAAGCGTCTGCTTTAGGCCCCTAGTACTAAAGAGGAAACAGAACATCAACTATTAGCACAGATAGAAAAGGCTGCAAAAGCTGGTAAAGTTTTATTAATGGGAGACATTAACTACCCTGTCATTGACTATAATAATGGCACTACAGATACAGCAAAAGAGCAGAATCTTATGAATTTAATACAAGATCATTTTATGGTGCAGTTTATAAAAGCCCCAACTAGAAATGATAATCTGCTGGACCCAGTTTTTCTAACAATGAAGAGCTTATAGCAAATGTGCATATAAAAGAGAAACTGGGTAGAAGTGACCATAATATGATTTCTTTTAATGTAAGTTGTAAACAGGAAGCAAAAACATAAAACATTAAATTTAAGAGAGCACATTTTACATTGTTAAGGGCAGCTCTCTGTGAAATGGACTGTGAGACAATATTGTCCTCAAAGAGCACAGAACAGAAATGGGAATGTCGGTTCTACACAAACACATTAAAAAAAATATTCCAATGGGTAATAAGTTTAGGAGGCTAAAGTTAAAACCAATGTGGTTGTAAAAAGGAAATAAAATGTGCAAAATTTCAAAATGAAAGACAGATTGCAAAAGAAAGTAAGGCAAACCCCAGATCTGAGCATGTAGCATGTCTCGGGGTTGGTAACTGGCAATAAAGAAAAGGTGGATTTATTAAGCACTTTTTTTTAACTCTGTGTATACAAATGAAAATGACAGAGCTGAAGTCCAAATTGCTAATAGCACGGTCACTGCCTTAAATGAGTCACAATCGCTCAAAATTAATATGGTTGAGAAACAGTTGGACAAAAATAAGGTTGACAAAGCACCAGGACCTGATGTATTACATCCACGTATCCTCAAAGAGCTCAGTTATTTCAAAGCCATTGTTTATAATTTTTATAGACTCTTATCACTGGTACCTATGGATTGGCGTAAGGCCAATGTGGTTCCTATCCTCAAAAAGGGAGCAAAGTCATTACCAGGTAACTACAGACCAGTAAGTTTAACATCCATAGTTGGAAAGGTCCTAGAGAAATTGATAAAGAACCACTTAGAGGTGTTTCTGCTAGAAAATAATATAATAAATCATAGTCAGTATGGATTCATCAACACTGATGTTGTCAAACAAATTTACGCCCTTTTATGAGGAGGTAAGTAAACAGGTAGACAGTGGAGTAGCAGTTGATATGGTGTACTTGGACTTTGCAAAAGCATTTGACCCCCCACAGACGGCAATTGTATCCCACAGACCGTTAATATGCAAGTTAGGGTCAATAGTTTTAGAAAAGCCAATCTCTAAATAGACAGAGACCTGGCTTAAAGACGGCATCCAGAGGGTAGTGTTTCATACTTTGAATGGTCTAAGGTTATTAGTGGTGTACCCCAGGGTCCAGTGTTGGGACTTTTTCTGTTTAACATCTTTTTTATTGATATGAGTTTGGGATTAAAAGTACAATTTCTGTGCTTGCAAATGATGTCAAACTTTGTAATAAAATTAGGTCTATACAGGATGTCTATAATTTACAAGCAGACCTGGATGTATTGTTAGATTTGGCAGCCAAGTGGTAAATGACATCTATTATTGAGAAATGTAAAGTTATGCACTTGGGAGCTAACAACGTGCATGCTTTATACTGTCCAGGGGGAATACATTTGGGAAAGCCAAAAATAGAAAAAGATCTAGGAGTTCGGGTGGATAATAGACTTGATAATAACAAGCAAAGTTCTTTGCGATCCGGAATCTGATCATTCTAACCTATTTATCCACCAAATTTGAGCTGGCGTATTCTTCCAACATTTATCAGGCAAAGGGGATCCCTGATGATGCTTGAGCCAAGCTCAAGCATCTTCAGGGATCCCCTTTGCGCAGCCAATCACTTTTGAGGTGAATGGGGACCCTTTTCCTCATTTAACCCCTAGTGCCTGGGGATCCCACACTGTCAGTAGTCCCACAGCTGTGCTCATGACATGAATGCGACCATAGAAATCATCCTTTTATTGTGGGATAACCTGTACAAAATAAAAGTTTATGTTTCACTAAACACACACATTTAATAAATAACTTTAACATTAAAGCCTCCTCCTCTACTTTGTTTTAATTTATTTTTATTAGATAGCTGTTCACTGGTATTCAAATGTAAACAATCATATCAATAAATGATTATGGAATGTCCAACTGTAAAAATACAACCAGCCAAATTTCAGACTGTGCACATCCCAATTACAGGTGAATTTGTAGCAGCATAAAGATAAGCAAATACAAGGGTGTTGTCTACCTTGATTTTTCCTTTGTCTTTTTTTTCTTGGAGGAGGAGGGGGGCTCTTGTTTGGTGTGTTATCCTAATCTGTGTTGCTACATTTCATACTTTGCTTATCATTTAGCACAATAGCTGCTTTTGTTTTTTAAACCTTGAATGTTTCAATGAGCATTTTGCAAAAAAAAAGTCAATGTTAATGCTATGGTATTGTAGGGATGTTGTTTCATTACAATAATATGTCTTTATTACCACCTTTAAATGTTAGTTCTGCATAAATATTTTCTAATCCAGTTTTCCACCCTTGATAGGTTCAAATTGCATATTAGTTTTTTTTTTTTGTTTTTTTTTAATGCAACATTGCTTGGGCCATTTTTTAACTATTTTGGCTTTATATGGAAGTGTGGGTTTACATGTGTTTGGTGTTTGTGTTTTTTTTTTATGCTGTCATGTAAATTTAGTGGTGTCTGTGTGGTCTCAAAAATGTGTTTTGTTTTTTTTAATAAAGTTGTTTTGAAAATGTTGTAGTTGTTTATTTATTTATTTTTTGTTTGTTATGTGATCTCCTTTACAATCTCACAGGATCTTTTAACCTTGGATGATCCAACAGACCTACAATTCAACAAGTCAATTGTGATTGTCTTTATGCAGTTGCTTTCTATGAATTGTTGAAAGGCTAAAAACAGCACATTTGTCTTATTAAAACGTATTAAAAACTGATGCGCATTGTTGTGCGCCAAACCCCAGGTGTTTGATGCGCATTGTTGTGTGCCAAAGCAGACCCGCTATGTGCGCGTGAACTGTGTTCTATCAGTAAAAAAGGTGCTGGCCACTTTTGCAGAGAAGGATCCTCAGTCAGGTAAGTTTTTGTTTTTTATATCGATATTGATTGTTTTACTTTATGTGCACATTTTTTTCATAAAGTAAATGGTAAAAACAAAGGTAAAAGCAGAGGTAAAAAAGGAAAAAAAAGACAATATCACATAAACAAACAGTCGTCATCACCTGGAGAAATGCGGAGATATGACATCAATACATATAGACTCAAAAGGGGGAGGGGTATAGGTAAAACAAAAAAATGGGGGGGGGGCATTGAGGAGGACTGTATACCTTCCAGGGATCCCAGATGGCATCAAACTTACCTAAAGTATTGTTGAGTGTGTGTGAGCCTATCGTTAACCATGATCCAATCCAATTTTGCAAATAATGGGTCCAGCAAAATCGTCTTGGATTTCCATGCTTCAGCCAAAGTAATGCGGGCGGCTAGTATTCCTTCCTCAGGAGGTTCCTTTTACTGACCAAGTACTCAGAACTAAAAATGTCTCTAACATCACTAATGACCTTATTACGACAGAAGCCTTTACCAATCCACCATTGAAATTGGCTAGGATCTCTGCCGGAAAAGAACTTCGGGTTGTGCCAATGAGGGGTAAGCGGCGTGTGAGCCGAGCATAGCCCAGGGCAGTGATGGAACTTTTCCTAAATCAAAAGGGAGTGAGATAGGGTGGGGCACCCGGTGGATACTATAATTTTACCTCTAGGAATCCACATACAAGAGGCAATGCCCCCCAATGAGCAGGCAGACTCATCCCACTCTACCCATTGTAGTCTAAACCCCTGTAACGTGGAATGAGATACTTGAAAGATTTGAGCTGCTATGTACTAGTGCTTGAGTAGGGGGACCCCAGACCTCCTTGAGACCTGGGATCCCAAATAGGGTGTTTTTTTGTATTCTGCTTCGTCTGCCACCCCATATAAGTTTCATAATCCTGCACTGAAGAGAGTTAAGGATATAGAGTGGCATGTGGACTGGAAGGGTTTGAAATAGGTAGAGTATTCTTGGCAAGATATTCATCCTAACTGAAGATATACGGCCAAACCAGGATGGGGGGGAACTGGACCACCTTTTTAGATCAGCGTTAGTCTTATTAAGAAGAGGAGTATAATTGGCCTGATGTAAAGATTGATAATTAGGAGTTAATTAAATCCACAGATTTTGTAGACACTTTTCCTCCCACCAGAGATCAAAATTCTCCTTTAGGAGTGATAGTTGGGGAACTTGGAATATTGATGTTGAAAGCCTAGGATTTTGAACGATTAACCCTAAGGCAAAAACATCCAGTAGTTTGAACAAATTTGGGAGTGAAATATGAGGGTGAGTTATATACATAAGAATATCGTCAGGGAATAATAAACATTTATGTTCCGTCTGACCACTTTGGATCCCCCGAATATCCTCATTTGACCGGATAGCCATGGCTAGCGGTTCGATAGCTATTGCAAAAAGGAGAGGAGAAGGGCAGACAGCCTTGTCTTGTACCTCTTTTGATGGAGATATTAGATGAAAAGAAACCCCCTAGAGAAATTTTTGCTATTGGTTTATTATAAAGCACCCAGAGGAGATTGGTAAAGTACCGCCCAAAGCCCATGATTGACAGAACTGAAAATAAATATGACCAGGAGAGGCTGTCAAAAGCCTTCTGTAAGTCAACTGCCAGGAGCATAGCCTCCCACTTTGGCCCCTTATCCCAATTGGAGTTAATCAGTGATATTAGGTCAATTGAACGCCTTGTATGATGCGGGGCCTGTCTAAATTGCATAAAGCCCACCTGGTCTGGATGGATGTAAGCCCCTAAGAACTAGTTTAAACGTACCAATAGTATCTTGGTCAAGAGTTTCAAATCGCAATTGATCAGCGAGAAAGGTCTATAGTTAGCAATATCCGCGGGGTCCTTTCCTGGCTTGGGAATAACATTATTGTAAGCCCAGTTGGCTTCTTGGGGTGAAGGGTGAATTTCTCGCAAAAATTATAGTATTTCACAAGATTTTGAATCAGTAAGGACTCAAAGGATTTGTAGTAAATGTAGGAGAATCTATCCGGACCAGGTGTGCTACCCTTCTTAAATAATTTTAATACTTCTTAAGAGCTTCTTCACATGAAAATGGTTTCTCGAGGATATTTTTGTGACTGACCCTAAGGTTGGGCATTTGCAGCTTCTTAAAAAATGCTTCAAAAGGCATCTGGGGAGCTGTAAAAGACTTCAAAGGCTGATTTCTCTGGATTTTGGGAAAGTCTACCATTCCTAAGTCTAATCCCAGGAAGGGCATGCATTTTGGGTTTGGGGTTAAGTTTATTCACTAACCATCGACCTGGTTTATCTCCCTAGGTATAGAAAGTATGGGAAGCCCATCTCAGGGATTTTTTTAGACAAAGTGGTTAACAATAGATTAATTTCGGTACTTAATGACTCAAACCGTGGGCGTAAATCCAGGAGGGGATTCATCTTATGTCGGAATTGTAGTCTATGGAAGTTTCTCAATTTGGCATGGATAAGTTAATCTCTGGCCTTCTTCCTTTGGGCACCAATACTGATTAGTTCCCCTCTAATAAACGTCTTATGGGCTTAACAGTTGTTAGCAGGGGAGGTAAAATCCAGGTTTTTCCTTAAGAAAAAGTCCACAATTAATTTCTCGATTTCCTCATGAGATGGGGGGGTCAGATATTAAGCTTTCATTAAGTCTCTAGCAAAAACCAGGCTGGGGACCCTTCAAATCTATGACCACGAGGTCATGATCTGACCTCGGGGTGGACAGAACATGAGCCCTGTTCACTTGTCGAACTAATCGGGATTGTATAAAAATGTGGTATAACTTATGCGCCACTGAGTAAAAGGTGTAATGCCGAGCCAACCGGTTTATCTCCAGCCACACAACATTAAGGTCATACTGGTTATAGAGTTTGGAGAATTTATGGCTTTTCTTCGAGGGGTAACGGTATATAGGTATGTTGGACTTATCCAAAACCTTGTCTAGTGTCAAATTAGAATCACCCAAGAGCAGTAAAGAGCCCTGTGCCTTTGAGGCTATAACTGAAAACAAATGAGGTAAAAAATTCAAGTTGCCCTTCATTAAGTGCATAATATGAGGTCTCAGTAACCAGTTGGCCAGCAATAATACCAGATACTAAGAGGTATCCTCCCCCTAAGTCTCTAATCACTTCTTGGGGGGAGAAATTTACATTCCTCAAGAAACATAGCATGACCCTGAATTTCTTTTTATCCGTGTTTGCTTGGTAAAATAATGGGAATCTCTTGTGCAGATAACAGGGCATAGAGGTGCGAGAGAAATGGGTCTCTTGCAGGGCCAAAATGTCAACTTTGAGGGAATTATAATATTGAAATGCCTTCTTACGCTTGGCGGGAGAGTTAAGCCCTTGGACGTTATGGGACAAAAAAATTAAAGGGGGTGGACCCCCCATATTACTAATATTAAGGGAGGTCATCAGGAAGCTCAAAAAGGGCTGGAAGGTCTGATAGGTAATTAAGAGTCGAATCCTTCAAGTAAAAGGGAGGGGTTGGGCAGGCAGTGTGGGACACTGATGGACAAAAGCACAACTCAAAGGGATACTGACAACAAAAAAAGCACAGATAAAATTTATGCATACATTCAATACAAATTACCCAGATCGACTCCCTCCTGGGCCCAGCTTGGACCAAGGCGGAGTGGCCTGCCCGACATCCGCCTGCAGGAGGGACCAAAAACTGTCCCGAGAACATTGGGATACAGCCATCAGGCTCGAGGTATGGTCAAGACCACTCCCTGTATCAACCAAAAACAAGAGGGCATGTGTAACCCCCTCTGCTCCCCTGACCCTCCTAGTATTATAAGGGAAGCCTGGGAGCTTGAAAAAAAACAAAGAACAAATGCATATGTAAAAATAGTATAAGGTAGCAAAAGTCCCTAAAGACAACAAGCAACTAGTGGGCTCGGCAGCCACAGTGGACAGATAATTTAAAACATTAGACAGTAGAAAAAATGTATCAACATACAAACAGTGGAAGAACCAATGAAATCAAACTTGAGCACCAAAGTCTAATGCGGATGGGCAAATCTTTAATGAAGGAGCCAACATCCTGGCGGAGAAAAGTAGTAAAGGATATCATCAAAAAAAACGCATATCAACATTCAGGTAGGTTTAGTCCCAAGTTTGGCACTTGCTTTGGTTTTATTCCAGAGGGGATACAGGAAAGCAGATTGGGCCTCTGGTAGAACCGTTGGGAAAAGTCATTAGGAAGTAGAGCCAGCATTCGAAGTATTCTCACCTTTCTCAAAGGTGGAGAAGGAATAGCTCTTCCCTTGTAGTTGAAAGAGAAGCTTAAGTGGGAAAGCCCAGCGATATTTAATTTTTTTGAAACAGGAGAGCTTGCAATAACGGTTTAGGAGCTCTCCTGTGCTGGATGGTGAACAGGGAAAGGTCGGCAAAAGTTGGTATGGAAAAAACCTTCCATCAACAGGGAATGCTGACCTCTTGCCACTCTCATGAGAGCCTCTTTAGTGGAAAAGTAATGAGTTTTACCTATAATGTCCCGAGGAGGACCATCTGGTCTGAGAGCGATTAGCTCTATCAATTGCAAGCTCTGTATCCGGTATATCAGGTAACATAGCCTTAGGAAATTGCTTGACCACATCAGTAACATCTTTAACAGATTCAGACAGCCCACGAATGCGAAAGTTGTACCTGCAAGTGCAATTTCCAAGATCATCAATCTTGAGTTGTAACTCATCCAGGTGTGCATCCAGTACTGATATCTGACGAGTGTTCTGATGAACTCTTGCAGAGGTTTCATCTGCTTTTTGCTCAATTAGGTCAAGCCTAGAACCCAGACCTTGAAGGTCTTGTCTGAGGTCAGATGTAATGGCCACTAAGGTTTTGGCTAATTTAGACTGTGGAAGAGCTGCAAAGTGAGAAAGGAGTCTGGCTTCCTCCTCAGGTAATAAAGCTTGAGAAACAGCCAGGAAGTCATCCTGTGACAGAAACATGATTCTGTTGCTAATAGGTATCAGCGTGGAGGGGCCCCGTGCAGAGGAAAAGCTTCCCTCAGCTACGGTAGGAGAACATGAATTACTGTCATGGGCACTGTCTGTAACATGCTGTTGAGCACATGCATTATAAAGGGGGCTCGCATCTCCCTGAGGCTGTGCTGGAGAGGAAGGGGGGGGACTCACTTGTCCCCAATCCAACCTCTGATTCTCGGGTCCTTCCATCTACTTTGGATGTTCTGAAGTGAGTCACTATGGGGATGGATGGGGCCGCATGGCTGGCATCCCGGGAGGCGTCCATCTTGGGCTGGGACTTGGAAGTCTGTGGCCGCAAGGAACGGTCTTTCTCCTTCCCGACAGGATGCGCTGCAGCTGCCAAAACTCTGCTGTTATCGGGTAGGATCAGGTGACGAAGGGAAGCTGAGCGCTCGACGGGTATGCAGCCATAGGCGCCAGAGCATGCACACTCCCCATTCATGGATGATATTACTTGTGGATAAAGGAGGAATCCACCTTTATGTGCTTCCACTACCAAGCTGAGGTGAGTAAGTAAATATACAGTGGACCAAGGTCTAAAATGGCATTCAAACCTGCATAAACACCATGAAAGGCTGTAAAAGCAAGACAATTTGTTTGCCACAAACTGGATTTGTCCCTGGAAGTTTTATATACCAGTACTATTAGAACCTAAATAAGTTGAGCAACAACAGAACATCTGTTAATTTCTAAGAGTGCTTGACTCTGCTTGTGAGCTTGGCAATCAGTGTTGTTTAATGCTTGGCAACCTGGACCTCCCTCCATCACCATCAGGTTTGTTAAAATGAGTTTGCAATTGAGCTGGACAGCTAATTGACAACCTGTTTTGACAGCAAGTGTCCTTGTATACAATAGGGCTAAGATCAGGCAGCACAGAACAATGAGAACAAACCTATAACACTATTAGAAATTAACAGAGGAGTTCTATAGAACAGTGGCAGCAAATCAATATGAGTTAAGTCTGTTAAAGGAAAACTACAGCTTATTCAGCAAATGTCAGACTATTAAAAAAACAAATTTAAACCCTGACAATTTATTCATAAAAGGTATACGTACATATTACATTCAAATTACAATATGACTGTTTGGATGCATACATATGTAGTAATTATTTGTTGATAAAATTACAAAACATTGTTGAAGAATTGCTAAACAGAAACCGTAATTAGAAACCAGGCACAAAAACATTGCCGCAACAGATGAAGCTAACAATAATGAAGATTACAAAAAATCGCATCAATGCATACCATCCAAGCAAACTTACTTGATTAATTCCCCCACCCCCACAAACCAGTCTAGTAAAATAGTAATAATGAAACAGCCTATGTATTTACATACATTTAAATGTATTTTGACATACACACACACACACACACACACGTGAAATCACTAAATGTTCCTTGATACATGTATTATAACATCTTTGGCAACAATCTTTTTTTCAAATATTTGATTTCTCCAAAGCCAAACTAGAATGAAATTTGAATCAGATCCAAAATGCTTCTGACCTTTTCTTTTACATTCAAACTATTGTGTGATGAGATGACATATCATAAAGTGCTAATTATTATATATACAGCTTGATATAAATTTGTTTGCAGTATTGCAACCAAACAAAAAAGTATCAAAACAACAACTGCAACAAATAAATGTAAAAATGAAGCAATTTTCTGAATTAGTATAATGTAACCTAAAAAATGTAACAAAAATGTGGCACGTACCCAAAAAAAAAGATCAAGCACTAAAGATTCAAACTGACCTGTAATGGACTGTAGATGCGCACAGAACAGGGACCTGGTGTGCGCTGATTGATTGCTCTGACATCACCATTGACAGATCCTCCTGAATAGCGCAGCTGAAAATTATTTGCCTTAATTGGCAAATTCTCTACCCCACTGCTCATTTATTAATGTTGTAAGCCGGCATTGGAGAATTGGAGAGAGTGCATGTGGAATTGGAGAGAGTGCAGAGAAGGGCAAGTAAACTAATAAAAAGAATGGAGGAGCTCAGCTATGAGGAGAGATTAGCTGAACTGAATCTATTCTCCCTTATGAAAAGACATTAAAGGGGGAGTGATCCCCCTTTATAAATATAAAAATGGTCCATATTGAGAATTCTCTTAGCAATTATTCACCTCAAAATCATTACAAAGCACAAAAGGGCACTCTTTGCGTCTGGGGGAAAAGAAGTTTATGCTCCGGAAAAGGAAGGGATTCTTCACTGTAAGGTCTGTAAAAATGTGGAATCAGCTCCCTCAGGAAGTAGTTTCAGCAAATACTATAGATTGCTTTAGGAAAAATCTGGATGCTTTTCTAGAAGCACAGACTATAACTGTGTGGGACGAATGCCCTCTTTCAGTCCACGCCTTGCGCATAGATTTTCCAGCATGCTCAGCAACAATTCACACACTAGCAGGCTGAGGAGCGATTGTCTGCCACTCTGTTAACTCTTGCCAAACATGCAACCACAGGTAGATTGCCACCACTTGCTTAGATGGAAGCACGCCCCATTACCCTTGACAAGCAGTATTGTTTCTGCTTCTGTAATACAGTCTGTGTCACCAATTGCCATTCCAGACAGGGATGTTTCAGAAATCACAATGTTTGTAGTAGCATTTGTGGGTTAGCAAATTACACTATTTCTACTTAGAGCATTCAAAGACTCAGCTTACATCTTTTATAGTGTCTAATAACAAAAAAGATACAAAAACACAGTGCATAAACAAATACAGAAAAATAAAAGACTAATTAAAAAACAAAAACAGAACAATAGCAACAGGGTAAAATAAAAAGGGAAAATCTGTGAAATTATACTTTAGAGTTGGTTGTCCTTAGTCCAGGTTGCTGTATCAAGTGCAAGCTATTAGTCAAAGTCTTCTCCCTGAACATGTGGCTATTGATCAGGTTAGTTTTGTTCCTGGACAAGAAGCCAGGAACACCTACACTCGTACCACACATCTTTTTTCACATGCTAAAGCATGCAGAATACCTACAGGTCTCCTATCTTTTGATGCCAAAAAGGCCTTTGACAGGGTTAACTGGGCCTTTCTACGCATGGTATCAGAAGTAAGGCTCAATTATGTGCTCCAAAATTGTCTTTGTATTCACCCCCCTCCATTATGGTTCTGTGCAATGGTACTAAATCCAAGCCATTCATCATCTCTAATGGCAGTAAATATTTTCCCTATTTTGTTTGTCCTGGTAACTGAGCATCTGGCCAATGCAATTCACAATAACCAAGTCACTAAAGGTGTAGACACTGGTTCATATAATCATAAGTTGTCTCTATATGCTGCTGATGTTCTATTATATGTCACTCAACCCTACAATTGGAACCTTTTATTTTGGCAGAAATGGGCCAATTCAGAAGGTACAGCAATTAAAAAAGAATATCTCTAAAACAGAAGCATTTAATTTATCGCTACCATGTCGCATGCAACAGCTACTCATGCAGAATTTCTCCATTAACTGGCATTCAAACTACATCACCTACTTAGGCATAGCCACTCTTGCTGACTTTTCTATCTTATTTTCTCTAAAACACTGGCAGAAGCTACCCATGGTTTTGGAGAATGAATATTTTTAAAATGGATTCCCATCCCAAATTACTGTGTTTTCTAGACAGTACCTGTTATGCTGTCCAAATCCTTTTTTAGAAAACGTAAATATTTTGCTATTAAATCTATTTGTAAGGGGAATAGCCCTAGTCTAAAGCATAACATACTATGTCATGAAATCATGAGATACTATGTCAGACCAAGAACAAGGTGTGGATGACGAGATTTTGAACTCTGCCACACAGGAACAAACACTAGATTGGCAACAGGATACCATGTCTAACCCAGCCCTGCATATTAAACAGGCTATGTCTAGGCTTTCTTTAAGGGATCACTGTCACAATGGGGGCAAGTCCCTTGGCTCAGCTGTTCAGCTAGTCCAGGCTCCTTTTGAGTGTCAACTGAATACAGTGATGTTGTGGTGATACAGTGATACAACTGGCAAGTCCTTGAAATAGATTTCTCAATGTACAACCCCCATATCCAACAATTGGTATAGTGTGTTATTCCTGCTCAAGGAGATGTTATCTTCCAGTCTGGTTGCTTGGCTCTAACCACCAGCTGTAATCATCCTGCTAAATTTGCCCTCTGACATGATAGGCAACCCCTATCAAAGGCTCACCAACAGTTATATTAAACATATATTTTCAAATAGAATATGCAAGTGCTGATTTTTTACAACTAATGTTGTGCACTTCAACATCCACTAACACCCCTTCTTGACAGCGCAGACCTCCTTCCAGGTATTTCTACACTCTACCTTGATGGCTTTGCTAGAGATGCTTGGCCTCAGGCTAGGCATTTTTTTGAATTTCCACCAAGGCTACTTGATATCCCCCTCTACTTAAATAGGTCCCCTCTGTAGATGGTTAGCTCAATGGTAACTCAGGAGATCCTTGCACACTTCTCAAAACATTCATAGAAACTTAACTGATTTTGAAGCGCTCTATATATATTCTAAGATTATAATCTTTTAGAACCACAGCTTCATGTTTTATCGCATTTACACAAACTCCTACTTGCTGAAGTTGACAATCTGCATCTATGCTTTGTTAAATAGTGGAATAGCAGTCTGCGGCTATCTCAAAGGAGGAGTGGTTTGAGGCTTTTACACTTCCTCATTGAGTCTCAGTATTCTGGTTTATGCAGGAAAAGAATTTTATAATTTTGTCAAGATGGTAACGCCACCGCATGGCTTTACACCGCATATTCCCAAGATAACCTAATTTATACTGGAAATGTGGGAAGGAGCCAGGCTCTTATTACCATATCTGATGGACCAGCCCTTTAATCCAATCCTATTGGACAGATATTTTTGATATATGTTCAGCTTTTTATACTACCCCTCTCCCTTTGTCTCCAAACTTGCCCTTCTGTCTGTTTTGCCAGGCTCCATAAAATTCCAGAAAAAGCTACTTAAATGGCCGCCTCTTGGAAACTGAAGGAACTTTTGTGCCTAGAATGATAATTCTAACAAAAAAATGTACTTCTCAGTGGTTCATATGGATATCCTTCTTTACTGTCCTCCAAAACAAAGTCCAAATTGTAGTTTCTACTCCCTAAGCTTTGCCTTAAGCTACTTATTAAGAGACCAAAGACCTGACCTATTAAAGTTCCCCATGGCTGGGTGATTCAGCAAACCTGAAATGTATCTGGTCCAGGATTCAAAACATTTGCTAGCAAATGACTTCGAATAAATCCATTCCATGTTTGCTGAATCACCCAGCTTCACTGATGAAAGTGTATCCTCTCTAGCCTTGGAGAGCTTTATTAAATCAGGCCCTAAGTATCATTACAGTATATAGACAACCAGAAATTGGTGATAATACTGATTCCAATAGATAACAAATGTCCAATACAATAAAGGTAGGACATTTTTTACAACTATATAAAATATGGGGTGTAAATCACCTTTTTAAGCAAAAAAAAAAAAAATCAGTAAAATGGTGGCGATACATCTGACATGTTTTGCAAAATAATTTTCTTCTTTGGAAGTTAAGTGTACGTTCCAGGACTGAGAGGGAAATGGACTGTCTAGTTCAGAAGGTAGCTGGAAGGAAATGTTGTGGTGACAGTGGTAGTGCTTGTGCGCTACGTTTAAATTGTTCTAATTTCAAACATTTTTTTGTCATGTTCACAATCATTTTCAAAACATCATTTACTATTGACCTATCTACCTGACCTCCATACCTGACTGCCATCCAACTGTAACATTGATTTGAACAGTTAAGAGACAGTTTAGACACTTCAGCAATTGTTGCAAGAGGATTTTAAATTATGCCATGTACAATATACATGCATATTTTTATACTATGTATATTGTAATATACTTATGTTTAAATATTTTAACATAGTAAAATGCACCTATGTAAAAAAAAATGTTATTACCTATTTTTTTATGTTCATGGTTATTGCAAATGTTTCCTGTTTTTTTCCACAAAAGTGTGTTTAAAAAACAAAAAATTAGTGCCCATGCATAGGTACACTATGCAGACGGGTCTGTAAGCGGCTCCGCTCTCATCCATATAGCAGGAGAGATTCCAGGGACCATTCCTAGGGCCAAATTGAATGGCTTCAAGCAAGACAAACCCTGGAATCGCTCTCACAGCATACCTCCACAGCAGTAGCACACTCCCCTCTTTCCTCCAAGAGGGTGCTGACTGCAGTAGAGCATCCCCTTTAAGCTATGGAGCAACTATCTTCACACTCATGGCATGAGGTAAGACTTTTTCACTACATGCTGATCTTGCCTCTCATAATATCTCTCCTCCACTACTTGTTGCTTCTGGGGGTCCTGAATCTCTATTGTCCTCCCAGGACACAGATTCTGTTCCAAAAAATCTCAGGTAACCGCAAGAAGGCCCAACTTCCAGCACTCACAGCCCTTCTCTAACACCTGAACAGGCTTCTGGATATTCTGATGATGTCACCCTTATTGCCCGCTTCGCAGCCCTACTAGAAAGGTAGCTCGACAAAATTAAAACCACAGCAGATATAAAACAAGACTTCCATGCACTTGGTTGGATACTATAGAGCAAAAATCTGATGAAACTATCTGAAGGGTCTCCTAAAATTCTAAAGCCATTTCTTCACTGGAAGACCACTTGAAAATAGCACAAAATAAAATTGAAGATTTATAAAACAGATCGAGGCGGGGTAATTTCCATGTCCGCGGTCTTCCTGAATCCATCAAGGATCTTGACGTCACTGTCAAAGGTTTTATAAAGGGTCTTTTGACGGACTTTGACAATCTAAACCTGGAATTCTACAGAATTCACAGAGCGCTGGGCCACCCCAGTATTGGCCTTGTCTCTTTTTACTAGAAAGTTATGTTAGTATCTATTGACCTACACAAGACTTGATAGTCTATCCTGGGAGGATTTGACAATTTTGCTGGAAAAGATGGGCTTTGGACCGGTGTTCATATGCCTGTTAGTGGCCCTTTACTCCACTCCCTTAGCTTCTATCTCGATCAAAGGGCACTCTTCCCCAGTGATTCAAATACAGAGAAGAACTAGACAGGGATGCCAGCTATCTCCAATAATTATTTGCCTTGGCTATAGAACCCCTGGCACTCTCCATTAGACATAACCCAGATATTGGAGGAATAAAGTGTGGCACCACAGAACATGGAATATGGAATATGTGGATGATGTCCTCATGTATGTCTCTTGCCCACTGACCACCTTCTCAAATCTCTTGAAATAACTGAAATTATTTTCAGGGGTGTCAGGATCAAGTTAATATGAGTAAGTCACCTGCTCTAAATGTTAATCTCCCATAACCATTGGTCTCCCATCTCCAACAAAATTTTTAATTTATTTAGGGATACATATAACACTCGTTCTCCGGTTCTGGCGCCCATGTATGAGGTGGTGTGCGAGCAGCGACTCCGGCTCCCGAGTGTTGCAGTGCCGAGCAGACTTCACCCCGGCGATCCCGCAGCAGGCTGCTTTTGTTCTGCAGGCTGTGGAGATCAGATGGAGCGATTTATTTCTTCCTCCCAGGCTTCTAAACAGAATCAGCCTAAATGGACAGCGGGGTAGGCAGCTGTTCCAGCCAAGATGGCCGACGGCGGGACCACATGAAGCCCAACCACAGGACACCATTGCTATAGACTATAAACCACTGGCCCAGGAAGTTTCACACAGCCTGAAGCCTAGCACAGCTCATTTCAGATGCATCTCAGCAGCTACAGCCCCTAACAGATACTATTACCAAACATGTGGAAAATATTCAAGAGCTGCAACAAAGTCAGTGACTACAGTTAGATCACAACAAAAACAGCTAGGAACAAGCGATTTCCAAGACCCATTATAGTTAACCATCTTCATTTTTCAGATAAAGTTCAGTTGCTCAGAGTTTATTGGTCGCATGACCATTTTACTGTGGATGATAAAGTAATGCTTTTCTCAGATTATTTTCTCAGATGACAAAGCAAAGGCGTGCCTTCTTGCAGGTTTGCAAACAGCTAATATCAAAGGTTATAAGGTTTGCTCTCATGTACCCAGCAGTGCTTAAAATATTCACCACTGACAGAGAAGCACATACTTTCAAAGACCCGCAGCAAGCCGCAGATTTTGTTGCCTGGAAGAAGCTGATTACCCTCCAGTAGATAAAGAAAGTCAGCCACGTTTAACTTTTTCTTCTCCTGCTACCTCCCCATAATCATGTAAAAATACAAATATGTGTTTACCCACCTGGGACATTTTTTTTGCCCCAGTTATACTTATAAAGTTTGTGATTTTTTTTTGTCCACTAGATGGAGCCAGTTGTCCACTTTTGCACACAGCACATTTTCAAAGAGATCTATTTTTCTTCTCAACCAGTTCTGTGTGTGTGGCAAAAGTTTCCCTTCTGCTGTGTGGAATTCTTCAAGTTGTCTTTTCCCACTCTCGAGTGTTTCCTCACTGGGAAAAAAGGATGTCACGTGAAAGTGTTCTATGCTATTACCTTTTTGTTATTTTTTTTGTTTTATGTTTTGGTATACCCACCTCGTGCAAGATACCACTGATATGATGGAAAGTGTGTTTATTTTCCTTCCAATACAATTCTTCTTATTTGATTGCAATTACACTGTCCTGAGGCTACTCGGCTTGGATTGCCTCAGGTACCATGAAGAGTTAATTTTTCTGCTGTTCTCCACCCTTTTTTCATTTTTGCCTCCTTAAATGAAAATTGTTACATGGAAAGTTAAAGGGCCTTTGTTCCCCTAATAAATGCACCAAGGTCCTCAGACATCTGAAAAAGTTACAAGCCGATATTGCCATCTTACAAGACACGCATCTGCAGTCATCTTTATTTAATCTGCTTCCGCTCATGGTAGACGAGCAGGTGTGCTGATCTTGCTACATAAAAGGCTCCAATTTACCATTTCAACTTAATCTTGTGACCCTTCAGATGGAAGATGGGCTATGATTTCTGACATAGCTGGAAATTGCAAATGCTTTCACACTTGTAGCGGTAAACGGTCCTAACCAGCACAATGGACTGTTTTATTCCAACCCCCTTTCAGTCATCCAAAATCTTTCTTCAGTCCCCATGTTGGTTGCAGGGGACTTTAATGCCACTGCTAATACAATGAAAGACAGGCATCCACTGCCGCCGAAACAGGGGTCTACTATATCTAATAATACTTTAATATCTAATAATCTTTTCAATTGTTTCTTTCAGTGGCGAATTTAGTTGATTCCTGGAGGCATATGCATCCTCTAGAACAATGGTCGCCAACCGGTGGTCTGCGTCTCTGGTCGGTGCACCCCCGAGCAGGGTCAGGAGAAGGACCCTTCTGGGGGGACACACCAGCCAGAGCCGTAGGTCACGTCCCCCGAGCAGTTCCCAGGCTCGGTGAAGTGGACAGTTTGTGTTCCTGCACACAACCCGCCCACTCTCCCATTGTAGGCTCAAAACCTGCGCTGGGAGAGTGGATGGGGTTATGTCATAATGATGTCACTCTGGGGGGGTTCCCCTTTTGAGTGACAGCCGGCTCCCTGCGTGGTCGGGAGCAGGTGATATTGTAGTGGTCCACGGAACCGAAAATTCATTCCATTATAATATCGGATCATGCACCAGTCTTACTTTCCCTGACGAAAAGCCATTTGCATCAGTCTGACTTCACCTGGCGTTTTCCATCCTTCCTAGCCAAAGATGACCAATTTCAACATCATCTTAAACACTGGTGGTTTCATTTGCCCATGAAAATACACCTCAACTATATTGGGATACAAAGCAGTTCTGAGGGGCAGGATTATGACCCAGCTGTATTCACAATGAAAAAAAAAGTTAGCCAAACACATTGAAACCAGTACCTAAACCCGCCAAGCCTATCTGAAGTTCAAAGAATCTTTGTCAGCAAAGGATAGGGAGGAATGGCTTCAAACCATGCGTGCCTGTGACTTTTGGTTACATCAATATGATACCACCATTCGTGCCTACATGTCAGCAGAATTTTTTTAGATATGGCAATAAATCAGGATGTCTTCTTGCCAACTTGAAGGGTTTCTGGGCACCTGCGAGAGTCACCAGCATTTGGTATGCTACAGGCTCTGTGCGACATTTACCCTGTGATATAGCTACTGCTTTTTCTTCTTATTACGAGAACCTTTATATGTCAAAAGGAAGGGATGTCTCCAAGAGACGAGCGTTCTTGGATCCGTTAAAATCACCTCATCTGTCGGAGGAGGATCTGCTTCACCTGAATTCCCCTATAATGTCTGCGGAAATTGCTTAAGTGATTAAGCGGTCAGCTAAGTCTAAGGCGCTCGAGCCAGATGGTCTACCTGCTGAATTCTATAAAATTTTGGTGGACCAAGTTACTCCTCCACTAACCAATTTGTATAATGATATGTTCACAAGGTCTTCTTATTTGCCCTCAGGGTGTTCAGCATATATTAAAGTGTTACCAAAAAAAAAAAAAAGATTGGCTTGATCCTGGGTCCTACCAACCCATCTCGCTTTTGAATGTTGATGTTAAACCTATGTTTAAAATTTTGGCTGGGTGTCCTGTTTTACTTCTGACAAAAACTGACAAGGAAAGGATAGAGAAATTATCAGCTGTTTATGGCAACCCTAATTAAAACTATATAAAATTCTTTATTTATTTTTGTATAAAATAATCCTGCAAACATGACAATATACATAAATTATGTAAGCACAAAAAGGGAGAATCTCTTGTGTTTACTGTACATATTACACAATCTCTAGCAATGTATATTATTGATGTGTTTTAGAATGGATGTTCATCCAACACTAGAATAGTCGGTCAAGATAAATGCCGTATTATTACAGTCTCTCCCGACTCATTTAGCCCTTATGGGCTTCCTCAGGGGACAACGAGACTCTACAATTCAATAATACACATACTATAAACTATCACTAAAAATACATAATATTAAATTCTTACTTGCAAGCAGTAACTCATTTGATATATTGACCTGGTAAATAATACTAATGATGGGATGAAGATCAGAGGCTGAACTCACATCAAGGACCATAGTTTTAGATAGCAGGTAAGTAGGTTGGATAAGCTCTATAATAGATAGATTCATTATTAGAAACCACTAAAATTCATATTATGAACTGACATTGTCAAATCAAAATAATTAAACTTGCTTGGACGGTATAGTAGTTAGTGTAACTTATTAAATGTTAATTTCTTAGGTTGAAATCATAGGAGTTGTTCGCTTTTTCATAGTGTTCTATGAAAAAGCGAATATTCAATGATAGAATTAAGATATTTATTTTCAGAAAATGGTAAGATAATGCAATATATTAGTTGTCCACAAGATGGCATACCTGAGATAAGTTCCAAACAGACCCTAAAAACTATTGGTGAAAGATATCTGTATCCCTGGTAGGGTTAAAGAAAAGCAATTGATAGGTAAACCATAAGGTACTTGTAACTAAATATAGATATACTACTTGGGATTCATGAACATACCTTGTTAAGGGGAGAATAGTGAAAAATGAATTATATATAACCCATAGAAAAAACGATTTTAGTTGGGAGAAATAGTAATGCTTTGAGTGCTAATAAACTTACTGTTGTACTGGTGTAGAGAGAATAGCAGCAGGAGCTGGTGGCAGCCGTTCAAGAAAGGACTGGTGCCATCTAAAGCTCGTCCTTATATGAGAAGCCGAGTAAGATAATAAGGGGGTGGTGCACTTTGCACACCAATCTTCCAAAATTCAATAAAGTTGTGTAAAATGTAAAATTCCTGTGCGCATGCGCACTCGGAAGCCAATATAGTTTAATACTAAGGGCTTCCCTCCTTAAACAGGAGGCAATAGTCTATCAATCTGGTTAATAGTTCCGCCTAGCGCTGGAAAGGCCTGGACGTTTAACTCCTTCCCACCAGGGATGCCTTCACTCGCTATAGACGGGATCTCCCTATCAGCAAGTTCTGGTCATTGCAGAGAAAAGGTAAGGTTTTATCAAAATATCCTTATTGGCTTTCAACTTTTTAAGGGCTTTCTGATATTTGGGGTCCAAATGTTTTTCCTTCCTATAAGGTGTGTCAACCATTTTACAATGTCCTGTGTAACTAAATTCAAAAAGGTATGTATATGAGGATACAGTGAAGTTTGTGGGAAAAAAGTAGATTTAGGACGTCTGAATGGGAGTTGCGGGTACATGGAGTCATCAATAGTTGTAGTTGTTTTACTCTCATTGTCACTTATTTTATTTTCCTCAAATAATTGTTGGAGGATCTTGAGATTTTTAAAGTCTTGAATGTTGAAAGTATCGAATTCCTTCGGTAAAGATAGTAGATTTGAGGTAGAAATTTTATCAAACAAAATTTTCAAAGTAAGGTTACTGATAAAAAGATTGAGGTCTTTAATGACCTCAAATTAGTCAAGATTGGTGGGTGGGCAAAATGAAAGTCCAAGTCTCAAAAGTTTAACCTTTAAACTGAGATTGTGAGGATAGAGATTGATAATCTCTAGTTCCTTGTTGACTGGGTCAATTTGAGGGCAAAGTTGTCCATCGGCCCTGTCTTGATGTTAAGAGGTGGCAAAGGGGAGGGGGTAGCAGTTCTAAAAAAGATTGTGTAGTTTTAGGGATAGCTCCTTGTTGGGAGAGAGGGATAGGTGGGGTGGGGAGAGGTAGGAAAGTGGGTAAAAAGTTAGGTATGTCATGTGGGGATGGTGGGGCGTGACTGTGGGTAGATATAGTTTCATTGAGATGGGTCCGTAAAAACGGGTTGTGAGATGAATCATGACTGATTGTAGGTAGTGTACCAGTATCTATAGGTGATATTTGTGGACTCATGAGATGGTGACCTAGATGAGGGACTTCTTTTAGCCAGGTTGGAGGAACTGGGGCTAGAGTAGCTTTGGGGTCTCTTAGTGCCTTGTTGTGTATTGGGTGTAGGTGTGTATTGAGGATGAAATGGATTATTATGAGATGTGGATAGGGGTGGAGTAGAAGTGAAGGGTTGTGAAGGATGAAAGGGTTCTGGGGATCCATTGTGGGACTGCGTTTTAGGTGAAGTGTGAGAGGTTGAAGGGGGGGCTGTAGGTGTGATAACGTTGGGAGGTGGAGCTTGGCGGTGGGCTTGGGTGAAACTCCAATGATAAGCTCTTTTTTGGTAACAGCCCATCTGTCTTTTTGAAATTGCATTCTCCTCTTATTAAAGATATCTGTATTGAATATTTCCAGGTGTTTTTAAGGGAGTATATTTTTGTTGGAAAGGTGAAGAATTAATGGTTTCTGTGTTTTGGGTTACAGTGTCAGATAATTCTTTGTCTAATTCAAATCACTTCTTATAATAGCTTATCACAGTCTTATAATAGCTCATCAAGATCTGTATCAGGGATTAGAAACAATCCCAATCTGCTTTAATCAATTCAGGGTTTTTATGTTAGGAAAAATTTGGATTCTGAGACCCATAGTGTTGCATTTCTCTACTATATATTTATACAAGAATTGAATCTGTCAATGAAGAATAGAATTTCTTTCATATATCTGCTTGAATTTTTGTATCAAATGTTTGCTTTTAGTTTCTGGGTGCTCTGAGGATTGACAATTTTCCTTGATTTGGGACAAGAAATTGTCCCAATCTGGATCTAACAGGTCCATAGTAAAACAGCTCTTTAAATATTTTAAATACTGGACTGGAATGAGAAAAGGGTCTTTAACACCCTGAGAGTAAATAGTACATATGGTGAATGGCCAGTACTCTATGCAATATAAAAATAACCTACTGGAGTAGATTTGTCGAGCCTTTATATTGTAAATAGACAAGGAAAGGATAGAGAAATTAGAGGCTCTTTATGGCAAGCTCAATTAAAACTAGATGTAACAAGAAAAAGTAAAAGTTAAGTTGGTTATGTTTGCAGACAATATCTTGTTGTTTTTAGGGAACCCAGATAGAGATTTACCTTCATTATTACAACATATACAGTTTTTTGGATCCTTTTCTGGTTTCCGTATCAATTATGATAAAAGTGAATTCCTATATCAACAGCCCATGGTATCTGCTGGGTTACTGTCGGTAATATAAATTTTGGGGCTGAAACTAGTTCAACATGTTTTTACCTATCTGGGAGTCCAAGTTACTAGGTAAGTACCTGATATGTATAAGCTGAATTACACTCCTATCAACAACAAGATTTTTTCGGAACTAAATAGCTGGAAAACTTTTCCTCCATTTCTTCTGGGGAGATGCCACCTACTCAAAATTATTAGTTTTGCTCATTTATTATATCCCATGCAAACACTGCCCTTCTTACTGAGGCATTCGGATATTCAAAAACCACATGCTGCATTTACTGCTTTTTTGTGGCAAGGCCTCCATAGACTGTTGGACTCAACTTTACTCATTCCAAGCAAAGTCTTGGTATACATTTCGTGGACATACGCAAATATAATTTAGCGTGTCTGCTATGATATGTAAAGAATTGGTGGCACAATACTTCTTTTTATGCAGTGGTCAAGCTAGAATCCCTATTAGTTCAACCTTGGTCATTACTTGGTTTACTTGATGCCCCCTATGCTAGCATACTGCGCTTTATACGTACAAATTTGCTTTTGCGTGATACTCTATTGGCTTGGCGTAAAAACAAAACTTGTGTCAATATTGCAAAGCTCCACCACTAGGACACCATTACAGTCCACACCCAGTTTCCCTCAGAGTATATAGCACAAAGTATATACATTTTGGGAGAGGTGAGGTATCACAAATTTAGGAGACTTACTAGATGATACTAATTGTTTAATGCCCTTTGATATTATTTAGGCTAAGTTTGCTCTTCCCTCTTTTTATACTATCTGCGGGTTAATTCTGCTTTTTTTCCATGGCTGGGTACTACATCTATACTGTCTTTACCTCCCCTATTAGGACGAATCTTGTGCACACCTGAATCTAAACACTCTATCCCATTTATTTATCCACTGTTATTGAATGCCTCCACAGGGGCTGGACCAATGCTACATTTTTTGAACAAATGGGCTGCCTACCTACAATGTCCCTACTCTGACACATTAGAATTACAGGAAACCAGTTGGTCTATTGTTAGGAAATATATTATTAGCCAGGTATGGCATGAATTGCAATTTAAAATTGTTTATAGAGCATACTATGCATTTAATTTGAAGCTTGGTTCCGGTGCAGTGGCCCAACAGATAGAAGCTTGCCCTAAATGTGCATTCCTCTTTGCCCCTTTGGAACATTTACTATGGAATTGCCCAGTGATAGGCGCTTTCTTGAAATCGGTTTTCCGATACATTACTCGGGTCACTGGGAATACTTACCCATTGTCACCTCACTGGGCACTTTTTTATGGAGAGGTCTCCCCAACCACCATCTCTTGTCTATCTAAATTTAAGCATCTTTGCTTGCTGACTGACCGATCATTCTCTGCCTATCACTTTCCTATGCTCTCTCGGTGTGAGATGGTCAAAAAATAAAAAATAAACAAAGTAGTTTACTCTGCTCATTCCTATTAGCACCTCTTTGGTGCAATCCCGAGTTTCCCTCTGGACATGATCACTAACACTTTAAATGGTGGCAAAATAAGGAATTTTTAAGCATAGGTGACTTGTTAGATAATAAAACGATCATTAGTCTTACAACTCTAAAAGACAAACACTCAATCCCTTCACCTGAAATTTTCGGATACATGTAATCGAAATCGTTTGTGCAAGCAAAAATGAAAGGGCTGCACCCTCCACTACAGTGTACTGCAGTTGAAAGGTCTTGCGGCTCTCTCTCTCAGGGAAAAGGCAGAATTTCTACTCTTGTTTTAGAAGTTGCGGTCAAATTTGCTTGGTGGAACTGTCCCCCAACTGATTTGGATTAGAATCTATAAATTGGTATTCCCAGTGTTGCACATTAAGCTACCTAAAAGTGTTGACAGCACCTTTTTTATCCCAAACTAGATGACTCTGTTCCAAGGTCCTTGGCTCATTGGATCATGGTGACTGACAAAATTACATGTACCATTAAAAATAAACTGGGTAATATTCATAAAACCTTGGACCCATGGATTGAATATAATGCTTGTTTACCCCACTGGAGGAACCATTCCCACTCCCCCCCCCCCCCTTTTTTTTTTTTTTTTTTTTTTGTTATTCCCCATAAAAACAAAATCCAATAAAATCTTTGAAAAAAAAAAAGAATTTAGGTCCTAGTGGGACAAGGTCATCCACTGTATTAGATAATTGTTGTTTTGAACAGTGCTACCTAATTACTGTTGTGTAGTTTGTGGGATTAAAAACAAGTTAAACAGGTACAAACACATATTCTGTGCTCTACCTAGCCCTTTCCAAACATGTATACAGAAGATATACCTGGAATGTAAGTAATCAAGTTCTGCACCATTGTTTTTATCTAAAATCTTAAGGTTAGGTTACATTCCTAAATTATATGTTACATCATGTTGATCAAAGAACAAGAAAAACTTATTAACAAAGGTAAAGAAAAAGTAAACTCAAACCTCCCTCAAAATAAAAACAAAAAAAAAAAAAAAAAAATACACTTACCTTCAATCCGGCAGAGCAGTCAATCGATCCGAGGGTCTCTTCCATCGAGTCCCGATATCTGTCCTTGGGCTGGCGCGCCAGCTGCCACCATCTTTTCCCCTTCTTCCGGGTTCTTCTTCCTACGTCACCCGACACAGGTGTGAGATTGGGTGACATAGATGGGAACTGCGCATGCGTGAGATCGTCAATTTTTTTCCCTTTTGATGAAAGGGCTCCTTCTGCGCATGCCCAAGATGGGGCAGTGCTCCACCCTTTTCTTTTTTTAAATAAAAAGGATGTTGCAAGCAAACTAAACAAACAGAATTTTGACCTTACATAAAAGGGTTGTCTTTATTTAAAGTAAAGAGTTTAGGTACGCTTTAAACCCCATCTTCAGGAATGTCATTTTACCTAAACCTACCCCCACTCTTCTATTGTTTTTATTTATTTTTGTAATTCAAATTAATTTAGATTACTTAGTTTTAGGCTAGGTACACGTGCAATAGTTGTCGTCCAATAATCAGCTCAAGGCCGATATCAGACCAGAATCTTTGCGTGTGAACCATAGTAATGCAAGTGAAGGGGAGAGAGCGCAGCGGGGGGGGGGCCGCTCCATCATTCTCCCCCTCCCCTCTCTATAGAGCAGAATGGTGCTGGCAAACTGTAGAACTATATCCTAATTAAATAAATACTAGGGGCTAAATTAGGTCCATAAATACATCAAATTACTGACATTTGTAACCATCTTTCCCCCTGAGCAGACTGATAAATGATGCTGGGGAACCCCTATACACAAAGCAGATTGGTCTCATAGACATGGTCTTTTTAAAGTTATGTACACATCAGGTGGTAGTATTGCCAGAGAAAAAAGTTGTGCTCATCTTGAGCAACAACCTTCTGACTTCTGTGTAAACAGATTTAAAGTGGTCCCTTAAAGTAAGGTTCTTTTATTGCAGAACTATATATTCCATCTATAAGAGCTATAGTTCTTCTTTGAAACTCATTAAGCAGGCAGGTCTTTATTGCATAAAAAGACAGGCAATATCCCTTCTAAAAAAGTATTTACCTGCCTGTTCACTCTCTTTTTTTGGCTCCAAGGACTAAATGAACACCCACGTGCATGCGTGGGAGTTATGTCAGCCCTGACCAATGACCAGACATCAGAAAGATCAGGTGAAGATGGTGGCATTTGCATTGTAGCGAGAACAGGTGGATGCAATTTAAAAAATTGCATGAATACCAGGGGAGGAGTCTGAGGCAGCTGAAGCATGAACATCCCTCAGGGCAGCTGATATCACAGAAACCCTGGCGGCCATCCTGTGCATGTGGCGCCCAGGATTTATTTATATAACAGCACGCTGGGTGCTTTCCCCCCCCATGCTCCTGCTTAAATCCAGCACCATCCGCCTTTTTAGGAGTCACAGCTATAGACAGCAGCATATTTCACCTGTGAAGCCTTACTGCATTTTCTGGGAGAGTATTTTAAAGCTCTGGGACAAGTCCTCATTTCTGCAAAGTCCCCAGTGTATCATCCACATTTCCTGCTCCTTGGGATCCCGCTTCATTACACAGATACTTTTTTTTTTTGGTCCCCACATCATCTATATAACAGAGAAGGACCCACATCTTTACAGCCAGGATATTACTGCTACGCAGAGTAAGCCTATTGTGAGTACTACTAAGCTTTTTATTTAGTCTGTCATCTCTCCAGGCCTTGCTCTGCTGCAATATTACAAGCTGACTCTTACCTGTGATCGCCTTAAACCTCGCATACTATCAAACGCAGCCACTGAGGCCTGTTCCTTACCTTCATTCATCTCAGGACTTAAAAATTTTAGTTACTTCCCAAGAACAAGAGATTATTTTTGAAGGGCCTTATCCTAGGTGCCTCTGCCTAGCCATCTGCTCATAGAGGGGCAACCTAACATCTTCTGCACTGCATCCACCCTTATTTCTAGCTTTACTTTGTGACAAATGTAAGCAGCTAGCAAGCAGCTCGCAGAGCAAATTACCCTGTGAAAAGAGCTTCAGCGCACCTTGGGAAAGGAAATATTCCTTGCATATCCAACTCGCCCTGTGTGCATATAAAATTTGGAATCGTAATTTTATCAGAGGTAGGACCACAAGTCTCAGCAGTACTTTGGTGGGCCTGCACTTTGTTACCCATCTTCCTAGCCTTTTTCTGGCTCTCATTGTGCACCATCTGAGCACTTCACAGTTACATCAAGTCAAAGTGGTCACCTAACTCCACCGGGATAAAAGCCCCTTACAGTAACCTACAGAAATCCTATACCTGGCAACCTTTGTTGCTACCAGGGCTGACTGACTCAAGTGATTACACTAACTTATAGCTCCTACTAAAAGGGTTCTCTTCCTACTTTACCACTGAGATAGCACTCTATTGAACCTCAGAGGACATTATACCACTGTCCACCGTACTTTCTTGGCAACCCAATCCAGTCTTCTTACAGACTCTGACCCACATGATTTGCCGCCGCCCTCACTCCGCTACTATTTTGTAAATCCACTGGAGGGGGCTCACACTCATATTGGGCTCATAGTTTTGTAATGTATACATAAGGGGCAACCTTTCTCAGCATCTACGTATATTCTCTTCAAGGGCCATTCCTCATAAAACTATGGGCAAAGTTAGACCAAATAACCAATTCTCCCATAAAAAGAAAATCGGCATATTCTTGACACCTGGATACCTGGGAGACATGAAGAGGGTCCTGGCAATAGACAATCCATTTCTCAGGCCTCTCTCTCTGAAATGGACATTGCAGATCTTTCTTAAGAGGGTCCTGCTATACCAATCCCCTCTCCTGCCTCTGAAGATTCAGATGAAAATGTACATCCTCCTCAGAGCCGGGAGAGATCAGGACATAAAGATAACTGGGACAGAGATGAACACATAAAAACCATTCTTACAAAAATGGACATTGAATTATATCTCCAACTGACTCAGGATTCCTTTTGTTCTGAGCTAGACAATTTGCGGCCTGCTTTAGGCTCTAGAATTGAAGAAGTGGAACAGGTTACAGAGGAACTGTTCAACTGTGTTCTCATGTTCAACTTCACACTCAGACCCTAAATGAGCCCTCTGCCCTTAATCAGCAATTCTTTTACCAACAAGATGACCTAGAAAACCGCAGTGGCATAAACATCAGGATCAGGGGGCTGGAGGAAACTATTGAGGCCAAAGATCTATACAACATAGCTTCCGCTATTTTCAATGACCTTCTACAAAAACCAAAGGGCAACTACATAGAGATTGGCCAAATCCATAGGACTTTGGGACCTAAAAGTCAAGACCCCTGCAGACCTCGACCTGCAGACCTTTGCCGTATCTATTCATATCATTTAAAAGAATCTAGAAGTCAAGAGGAATTCACCTTTAATGGTACACCCATTTAATTTCTCACTGACCTATCTTGTCAAACCCTTAATCTCAGAAGAGCCCTAAAGCCACTATTGGACATGCCCCGTGACAACAACATTCCTATTTGAACTGATTTCCCATAGAGGAAACAAATCAGCTACTTTCTGTAATCTTGGAGATCTAGCAACCTTCCTGGGAACTTTTGAGCTTCTTCAAGTTTCTCTATGGGATTGGCTGAAGCAACCCCATCTACTGACACCTCCAGCTTCATCAGAATGGCAACCAGTGGGGGGAAAACCGGCTAGGGGCCCATCAGCGCAATCACCTTGTGACCCTACCTGAAACAAACCAATACAGTTGCATCCCTGATATGGGTTCATTAGCCCAGTGGTGTCTCTGACTATTTAAAATTGGTTAACTTATATATGTTTTGTTTACATTCCTTTATTGAACCCCTGGATGCGATTTTTATAGATCTATCTATAATTTATGTTTGTTTTATTATTCCCCTCCCTCATCCATAAAACATAAGCCATACGCATTACAAACATATTACAATTTCGGACTACAGGGCCTGGCGAGTGGGAGCCAGCCTCCACCTCGCCAAGCTACCATCAAGGAACGTGGCACATTATTTTTGTGCCATCAAGTTTAAATTATATCTAATATACTTAATATTGGTTATACAAATTATCTCCTTGTTAGGGGAACTTTATACTAAAGTACCACCTTTGATTATTTTTATAGACAGTTCTTGATGGTACCCCATTTAACCCCTTTACATTCCACCCCCCCCCCCCTTTTTTATGCACTCTAGACCATTATTAAGATTGTTTCTTTTAATGTTAAAGGGCTCAACACCCGGAAGAAACGCTCTATTCTTTTGTCAGATCTTCACAGACAGAGAGCCCAGGTAGTGTTCATTCAAGAAACCCACTTCTGAGGAGATCATGTCCCCAACTTGACCAACAGGAGATTTACTCTGGCATAACACAGTTGCGCAGGGCACTCTAAAACAAAAGGAGTGAGAATTTTATTATCTTCCTCTATTCACTGGCAGTTGAAGGAGAAGAGAACTTGTGCTGAGGGAAGATTTGTTTTTTTAAAGAGTCTATTAGATGGCAATTTAGTTACACTGGCTGCCATATACCTCCCCAACACTAACCAGGCCTCCTACTTAACACAACTATTGGAGCAGTTAAGATGATTTGAAGGAATGTATTCTCATATTGGGAGGAGACCTAAATCTTGCCCCTGACCCTATTCTGGGAACCTCACAACTCCCACTTAGCACTGGCAGAAGAGCCCTTAAATTACTCTTCTAAATATCAATTCATCGATGTGTGGAACCTCTTCTACCCCTCTGAAAAAGATCACACATATTACTCTGCCCCCCACCGCATGTATTCAAGAATCAGTCATTTCTGGCTACCTCACTGAGATTTGCACTGAGTCAAGCAATGCTCCATTGGCTCAATTACCTTTTCCAATCATGCTCCAATTTCTATCTCCATTGAATTAACCCACACAGATCCTAAAGTTTGGAGATGGTGCCTAAATGAATTTTTTCTACAAGATACGGTGGTGGTGGCAGACATTTCCTGAGAACTCACTCACTATTTCAATACAAATAGTTTGCAGGGTTCTAACCCCATGATAATCTGGGAAGCCCACAAAAGAGTTATCCAGGGTATCTAATAAAACACAGCTCTAGATTGAAAAAAGCTCATCAGAGGTAGATAGATGACTTTGTATCCCAAATCCAAACTCTAGAACTCTCACATAAAAGATCCAGAGATGACACTCAGGCCAAGGAATTGTAAGCACTTAAGGAAAAGCTGTCCTCACTCTACTTGTGCAAGGTTAAAGCCGCTTTAGGGAAATGTCGGAAAGTTTTCTATGAACATGGTAATAAGAGCAGTCGCATACGAGCTAATGCTCTCGGAGATAAAAGGATACCCTCGTTTGTACCATTTCTTGCTGATAAGACTGGCAAAAAAAAATTTCATACAAAAGATATAGCAGACTCCTTCCGTAAATATTTTTTAGAGCTTTCTAATCTTCCCAGGCCTTCACCTTTGTCACTCCCAGGACATGGAGCATCAGCCATTAGAGCATACTAAGAGGAATCCAAAATGCCTTCTATACCACCTGAAAATAGAGAGCCACCAGAAGCCCCTATTTCCCAGGACAAACTAAAACAGGCAATTAAAACTACCTCCTTGGGCAAAGTCCTACACAATTGGTACACTATGCTCAGGTGGGATTTATGCCCTCCAGGGAGGCCAGAGAAAACATGACCAGGGTAATTACCTGGATCCATCATGCCAAATCCAAAAATATCCCTTTTATATTACTTTCCACTGACGCAGAAAAGGCCTTTGACCGTGTAGACTGGACCTTCATGGAACAGATTAGGCCCACACCTTGCTTTCTTGGATGGGGTCCGTTTACTCCTTCCCAACAGCGACAGTCAGGGTGAATGGATTTCATTCTAACTCATTCCCCGTCTCCAATGGTACAAGGCAAGGCTGCCCCCTCTCTACTCTGATATTTATTTTGACCTTGGAACCCTTGCTACGTAATATTCGTTCTATACTGAATTTTAAGGGGTTGGAGATGGGCAACTGAAAACAAAAAATTGCAGCTTATACATTTGACCTATTATTTGCGATTACAAAGCCATCAGCCTCATTACCTAACATAATGAGAGAATTGGAGATCTACGGCTCTATCTCAAATTTCAAAATCAACATCTCTAAATCAGCAGCACTTCACATCTCACTTCCATCTGAAACTTTTTCTAGATTGAAACACTCATTTAGCTTCAAATGGAAGCCCAATTTCATCACTTATTTGGGCACAAAAATACCCAGAGTGCTCTGAGATTGTTTCCCTGAATTTTCAACCCTTACTAAGCAAACTAAATTCTGACCAGTTCAGATGGGACAAAACTCACTTCTGGCTAGGTAGAATAAGTATCATTAAGATAAATGTTCTCCCGGTCTTCCTATATCTTTTCCAAACACTCCCGATTCGCATCCACAGCTCCATTTTTAGATCCCTAACTTCTAGTATTTTTAAATTTATCTGCCAAAATAGGTCACCAAGACTAAGCAGGACGTTACTGATGCACCCTAGATTGGCAGGAGGACTAGGAATGCCAAATTTATTTAAATACTACATTTCTGTCCATTTATCCAGAGTTGTTGACTGGTGCAGACACCAGTATATCAAACAATAGGTAGAATTGGAACAGACATTTAGCCCCACCCCTATACAATTCATACCATGGCTTTCCAGACTACCAACCCAGGCATTGAAACTGCATCCCACAACAGGTTGTACATAGGACATTTGCCTTAGATATTTAAGCAATGGGGTCTCTCTCATTCACCCTCACCCTTATTCCTAATTCTGGGCAACCCTTTCCTTTCCCAAGTCGTAGTGGACCCTGGTTTTCTTAGACTAATACCTGCCAACAATTGTAGAGCCCATCATTTTCCTAAGGCGGGTGGGTGGCTAGGCAGAGATGATCCTAGTTTGCATGCCCTGGGCCTGGATTCCTGGAGAATTATGCAGCTCCTACACTTACACTCTCTACACCCAGGAGGTAGCGACCGGAGAACACGTACACCCTTTGAGGAGCTATGTGAAGGGATGGGAGGTGTGAGGCATGTTCTCTCCCTGATCCACACCTCACTTCAGGACTCATTACTGACTTCGACTTCCTTCTACCTTGGGAGGTAGACTTATGGGTTTATTTTACACTGGCTCAGAAAGAGAGAAACCTGTTTTGGACTCATAAAGCCTCTATTAGTAGCAGATACCAGTTATTCAGTTCTAAATTACTCTTCAGATGGTATCTTACTCCAGATAAGCCCCATCAGTATTTCCCTAATGAATTGGACATTTGTTGGAGGTGTTTGACGGCGTTTGGTTCCCTGTTGCATATTTTTGGGGAGTGCCCCTAATGCGTATGTTCTGGGATACAGTACAATGTATAACTCAACTAATGACTGACAAACAAATCGGATGACCCAGGTTTTTTCCTCCTTCAGCACAACTCCTTCTCCCCTAAAACATACAAGGGCTTAGTGATTAAACATATGATAGTGGCAGCCTCGTCTTGTGTGGCAGATTATTGGCGAAAACCTGAGCCCCCCCCCCCCCCTTTCTTGCAGCTTTGGTTCCAGCAAGTTCGCTAGAATCATGGAATGGAGGATCTTGTTTCCTCTTCCAGAGGTACAGGTAGAAGATCTTTTAATACCTGGTACCACTGAGATCACCCGTTGCAACGGGGGGTGTTTCAAACAGAAAACAGGGCCAGCAGGTTATCAGTGCATCAAGGGTTTTATTCAATAATACTATTTTTACAAAAAAACAGGCAAAATAGCCATCAAAATAAAGCCTGGCTACTTAACCAACTGTTAAATCCCTTTACAAACAATCCTGCCCACCTAGTGCCGCACAGGACTCCAAGGCCCTAACCATACAGCTTTTCCCAAAAAAAAAAAAGTCTGTGTCTTTACTCACAGTTCACATTGGCCCTCCTCCCAGCTCACAAGCCAAGAGCAGAGACACAAGATAGAGCAGGCTGGAAGTTTATATCCACAGCTTAATTTTCAGGATGAAATTCAGCTGAGACAATTACACTTGATCATCCCCAGGCCTCTTTAGTTCCCCCGTCTGGGCAAGACGCTCATTGTCATTCAGCCTGGTACTTCAGCACCCCCTTCAGGTCAAAACTGTCCGATTACACATAAAAATACTCTGCATACAACCTCCATCTGGGGCAAATGTACCTATCATCCTGGATGAAACCCTGGGTCTTCGTTGGCCAGCCATCACAGTTCCTACACCTATATTATTTTATTTTGTATATTTTACTACAACATGTGTCAATTATTGCTACTTATTTTATCTTGCAACATTTTAAATATTTTAAATAAAAACAATTGCAATCACGCAGGTAAGCTTGTTTTATTGCAGAAAGGAAAGGGCCTGTTCCTTTTGAAATAAAGGCTGTACCTGATTTTTTAATATATCGTTATAGTTCTGCTTTTAAAGAGACCAGTCAGTGTACATGTCAGCGGAGATGACCAGTCTTTTTAACAAAATTGATGCCTTAAGAACAGTTAACAGGCAATATGTTCTCAAGAACTGGGGCATAAAGAAGAGGCCAGCTTTAGGAAAAAGTATAATAAGTATGAGATTTATGTATTTTTATGTGTTCAGAAAAGAACTTAAAATGTGTTCTTTCAAATTTAAAAATAACTAAATCAGTTTTCTAACAATAATAAACTATAAATATGTACACATTTAAAGAATCCCCCGGCCTCATCATTAAAGCAGCCCTCTCAAATAATTTACATGTTTACATCTTTGCTCCTGCAAACTTTATTGTGTGGTCTGCTCAGTGCCACATAGCCTTTTATGTTGTGAATGGATTTTCAGCCATGGTTCCATTCATTCCTATCCTTTACAGGATGGCTGATGACCACCATTAGTAAATCTAATCAACAAAACTTAAAGGGGCAAGTTCAGGTGTGTGCAGGAAATAGGGCCTGTTGCTAGACAGAGCTTCCTATTGAAGGTAACTAGATCTGGCATATAGTATTTTACCCGATGGGTTACATGCAGGGGGTTGTTTACTGTGCCACTTTAACAAAGAAATACAGTTTTACTTACTTTCCTTTTTTTTTAATTTTAGATGCATTTGGAGCATGCATGCTGAAAAAAATGTAAATGTAGCAATATGTTATATGTAAGATCTCCCAATAAATGTTTTAGAAAGCCTAATATTAGGATGGTAATACTTTGACGGTTTATACATAGTACATTTCCATATAATAGGAATGATATTACATACTTTCATTTCCACACACATCTAGTTTACAGATCTAACCTCTAAACACCTTTCTTCAAAACTCTAACCTCTGCACACAGCCCTTTCACAGCTCTGACACATACTATTAAAGATTTACTTCCTGACAGGTGATGTGTGATTATCTGAGTGAAGTGAAGCCCTGTCTTCTCCAAAGCATCCCACAAGGAATGATGGACCAGAAACCCTGATGGCTGCCAGACTACTTTGCTGCAAGATGACACTAATTTAAGACCCCCAGGCTTTCCCCACAAAGGGCTAATAGAAACAGGTGGCTTTAGTGAAAAAACAAGTTCAAGACTGGCTAAGTTCAGGACAGGTAGAAGATGTGATTTGTTTACTGGCTGGTGTTTGGGCAGGCAGCTGGCAGAATACATGTAAGTCACAGGAAGGCAGGTAAAGAATGCGAAGCAAAGTGGTGGGATAAACCGAGGATTCAGTAGTTTAGTCAGGATTGCAGAGAGTTAAATAACCCTCACTTACACATGGATACCTATCATTGACTGATGCAGAACAGGCCCCTCCCTCTGGCCCCCTCAGTGCAGACTACCACAATGGCAAACCCCTTTAATGCAGACTTCCTCAGTGACAGACCACCCACTCAGTGACCCACTGAGTACAAAGATCCATGTAGAGTCACCTCCCCCCTTCTTAGTGACAGTATGTAGTGAGCAGTAAGGTACTATAAAGTATAGGGAGGTTATCTACAACAGTGTGAAAGGTGCAGCAATTTGAAGTGGGTAACTTACCTAATAGTGCAACACTTTACAGATATATTATCGAAATGAAACTGCATGGTGCACAACCTGAAATATGTAATAGGAAGTATGTAATACCAACATGGTGCAGTAGTTTGGAATAGGTAGTATTATACCAATATGCATGGTGCAGTAGTTTTGGGAATGTAACGTACAACAATGTGCATGGTGCAATATTTGGTAAATGAACATGAGGCAGAAGTTTGAGGTACATAGGGAACAGCACTGTGCAAATTACAGCAGTTTGGGTTAGGAAGTAGTGTTGTTGTTCGTCCTAATGTTCAACCCGAATATGACCGTTCGAATTCCGGTGGACCTGACCCGAATTTTGCTGGATTCGAAGCCCTGAATTTGACCCTCCCACAATGCCTGGGGACCTCCCCCATGATGCCTAGGGCCCTCCTATAACAGCAGGGATGCTCCCCTCCATGTTTGTTGTGGCAGGCAGCCGATTGGCTGTCTGTCACTGCATACCACACAGGCAGCCATTGGCCTATATAAGGCAGAGACAGAGATTTGCTAGCATCACAACCTTTCTGTGCTGCTTGGCTTGCTTTGTCAAAGTGAAAAAAAGTGCTTTACTTTGTTAGACTGTGTCACACTCACACTAGATAGTTGGATTGTACTGTATTGGTGCAGTCCTGAAATCTACTGTACTCAGATAGATAGAGTGTTTCACTGTTAGATAGATAGATAGATAGATAGATATGATCCCACTTTGCTATATATCTCCAAAGCCATAAAATTTCTATATTTCTCTCCCAAAAATCTAGATATTTAATTCTGATAGCACTTGGTATCAATCCAAAAGACCATAAAAAATTCTATATTTCTCTACAGAAAATACAGATCTTTAGTTCTGATCCCAATTTGCTTTATATCCCTAAAGCAATAAAAATTGATGTATTACTTAACAAACAATACAGATATTTAATTCTGATAGCACTTGGTAGTTGGTATCTATCCAAAAGGCCATAAAAATATATATAATATTCTCCAAAAAATACAGATATTTTATTTTGATAGCACTTGGTATGTATCCTAAAACCCATAAAAATGTATGTATTTATGTGAAACAAATACAGATATTTAACTGTGATAGCACTTGCTAGATATCCACAAATGATAAAAATGTATGTATTTCCCCACGGATTCTACCAAGCCCGTTCCCATTTATGTGGTTTCACTAGATAGTAGGTGTGGAAAGTGTGATTTTCGTAAATCCATTCATGTCTCAATTAGCTACAGCTACTACACTGTCCATAGAGGTGATGGCCTCAACCTCCAATGCTGTCCACGCTCCGTCACAGGGCCCACTGCCTCCTACTACTGCTGTCACTGCTACCGCCTTCCCAGTACCCCACTCTAAATGCAAGATAATAATACCATCCACACTTTGTCTCACAGCCCACCATCTCTTCCTCCTGCTGTTACTGCTGCCACCTGCCCAGTACCCAGTACCCAGCTGTAGATGCCAATTAACGTTGTCCATGCCGCACTTTACAAAGTTACAGCTAGAAGATAGGAAAACGCAGTCCCCTACACAGCAATGTCTCCTGTAGCTACAGCTTCTACACTGTCCATATAGGTGATGGACTCAGCCACTAATGCCGTCCCTGCTCCATCTCAGGGCCTACCGCCTCCCAGTACCCATCTCTAGATGCCAGTTAACAATGCCATCCACACTACTCAGGGCCCACCACCTACTCTTCCTGCTGTTACTGCTGCCGCCTGCCCATTACCCAGTACCCAGCTTTAGATGGCAGTTAACAACGCTGTCCATGCTGCATTTTACAAAGTTACAGCTAGCAGGTAGGAAAAGGCAGTCCCCTATACAGCAATGTCTCCAGTAGATAAAGCTTCTACACTGTCCATATAGGTGATGGCCTTAAACAATAATGCCGTCCTTGCTCCGTCTCAGGGCCCACCATCTGCTCCTCCCAGTACCCAGCTCTAGATGCCAGTTAACAATGCCATCCACACTTCTCAGGGCCCACCCCCTCCTCCTCCTGCTTTAACTGATGCTGCCGCCTTCCCAGTACCAAAATCTAGATGCCAGTTTCTAATGTCCTCCAAACTTCGTCCCAGGACCCACCGCCTCCTTCTTCTGCTGTTACTGATGCTGCCGCCTGCCCAGTACCCTACTCTAGATGCCAGTTACTAATGCCGTCCACACTTTGTCTCAGAGCCCACCACCCCTTCCTCCTGCCGTCCCTGCTCCGTCTCAGGGCCTACCGCCTCCCAATACCCATCTCTAGATGCCAGTTAACAATGCCATTCACACTACTCAGGGCCCACCACCTACTCTTCCTGCTATTACTGCTGCTGCCTGCCCACTGCCCAGTACCCAGCTCTAGATGCCAGACTAGACTCAAGCTCAACAGAGTTTTCATTCCCCGCTGGTTCCGCCAAGCCCCGTTTCCTTTCATGTGCTTTCACTCGATAGCAGACCCTGAGAAGGAGTGTAGAAGGCATTAGTAACTGGCATCTAGAGCTGGGTGTAGTGCATCTTTAATGACACCCCAAAGTGTGTAATGCTAGTGTGTAATCTGATATTTGTGATTGAATGTAGAAGGCCACGTCTTCTGCTTCATCCATCGGTACCACGCTTTATCGGACTGAATTTCTGTGTATGTTACCCCGGAACTAGGAAGTGTCCCCCTGTGTATTTTGGGGGAATGAGATGGGAGACATCGGTAAATTTAACGGGAACCGAGAGGTCCTGGATGACCACATTGAGCCATGAAGTTATTGAGCTCAGCAGACGTCCGGAGACTTCTCCACAACAAGTATGTGGCCATCCTGGGAGACTCCATTCAAAGATCTGTCAACAAGGATCTTGTGAAAATACTGCAGAATGATGAGTTTCAAACTGAAAAGAAGAAGCTGAAAGGGAAGGGTGAGATGTCATTTGCAAACGACACGTTTCTGGGATGCCTGGGTGAAATGCACAATGGCATAATTTACCACCAAGTGCGTCATTACAGAACTGACCACCACCTTGTACGGTTCTATTTCCTGACCCGTGTTTCTTGGGAGTACATAGAGAGTGTGCTGGGCAACTTCCAACATGGACCTCAGCCTGACGTTGTCATCATCAACTCGTGTATATAGGATGTTATCAGGTACCATGAGCAATCACTGCAAATGTACAAAACCAACCCGGACCACCTGTTTATTCGGCTCACCCAGGTGCTGAGCCCCAAATGTCTGGTGATATGCAACATGTCCATGTCTGTTGGATTCAAAGCTGGTGAAGTGCTAGAGTACCCAATTCCTAATGTGCGCTGGGACATCATAGAAGGGAATTTCTACAGCGCCACACTGGCAGATTTGCACCAATTGGATGTGATTGACATGCACTTCCACTTTGCTTTGAGCTGCGCTCCAGGGTTAAAGATGCCACCCACTCAAATCAGCTGGCTCATCGGAAGTATACCTGCATCCTGATGGCTCATATTGATTAAGCCTGGGGTGTGCAGCAGGAACAGCAAGAAGAGGAGGTGGTGGGCTCTGAGATGGAGCATGGACAGCATTGGTAACTGGCATCTAGAGCTGGGTACTGGGCAGACGGCAGCAGTAACATCATGAGGAGGAGGCAGTGGGCCCTGAGACGGAGCAAGGAGGGCATTAGAGGTTGGGGTCATCACCTATATGGACAGTGTCGAAGCTGTAGCTATTGGAGAAAAGAATGGATGAACGAGATTCCAATCTGTCCCTACCTACTATGTAGCGAAACCACACGAAAGGGAACGAGCTTGGCGGAATCAGCGGGGAAAGAAGAACCTGTTAAGCTTGAGTCTAGTCTGGCATCTACAGCTGGGTACTGGGCAGGCGGCAGAAGTAACAGCAGGAGGAAGAGGTGGTGGGCCCTGAGATGGAATGTGGACAGCATTTGTAACTAGCATCTAGAGCTGGGTACTGGGCAGGCAGCAGCAGTAACAGCAGCAGGAGGAGGAGACGGTAGTTTCTGGGACGACGTGTGGACGGCATTATTAACTGGCATCTAGAGCTGGGTACTGGGCAGGTGGCAGCAGTACCAGCAGGAGGAGGAGGCGGTGGGCTCTGAGACAAAGTGCAGAGGGCATTAGTAACTGGCATCTAGACTTGGGTACTGGGCAGGCAGCAGCAGTAACAGCAGCAGGAGGAGGAGGCGGTAGTCTCTGAGACGACGTGTGGATGGCAATAGTATCTGGCATCTAGAGTTGGGTACTGGGCAGGCAGCATATGTAACAGCAGGAGGAGGAGGCGGTGGGCTCTGAGACGAAGTACGGAGGGCATTAGTAACTGGCATCTAGACTTGGGTACTGGGCAGGCAGCAGCAGTAACAGCAGCAGGAGGAGGGGGCGGTAGTCTCTGAGACGACGTGTGGACAGCATTAGTAATTGGCATCTAGAGCTGGGTACTGGGAAGGCAGCAGCAGTAACAGAATGAGGAGGAGGCGGTGGGCTCTGAGACGAAGTGTGGACGGCATTAGTATCTGGCATCTAGAGTTGGGTACTGGGCAGACAGCATCAGTAACAGCAGGAGGAGGAGGCGGTAGTCTCTGAGACGACGTGTGGACGGCATTAGTAACTGGCATCTAGAGCTGGGTACTGGGCAGGCATCAGCAGTAACAGCAGGAGGAGGAGGCGGTGGGCTCTGAGACAAAGTGCGGAAGGCATTAGTAACTGGCATCTAGACTTGGGTACTGGGCAGGCAGCAGCAGTAACAGCAGCAGGAGGAGGAGGCGGTAGTCTCTGAGATGATGTGTGGACGGCATTAGTAACTGGCATCTAGACTTGGGTACTGGGCAGGCAGCAGCAGTAACAGCAGCAGGAGGAGGAGGCGGTAGTCTCTGAGACGACGTGTGGTGTGGACGGCATTAGTAACTGGCATCTAGAGCTGGGTACTGGGCAGGCAGCAGCAGTCACAGCAGGAGGAGGAGGCGGTGGGCTCTGAGACAAAGTGTAGACAGCATTGGTAACTGGCATCTAGAGCTGAGTACTGGGCAGGCAGCATCAATAGCAGCAGGAGGAGGAGGCGGTGGGCTCTGAAACGAAGTTTGGACAGCATTGGCAACCGGCATTGAGGGCTGGGTACTGGTCAGGTGGCAGCAGTAAAAGCAGGAGGAGGAGGCGGTGGGCTCTGAGACGAAGTGTGGACGGCATTAGTATCTGGCATCTAGAGTTTGGTACTGGGCGGGCAGCAGCGGTAACAGCACTGGGAGGCGGTGGGCTCTGAGATGAAGTGTGGATGGCATTTGTAACCGGAATATAGAGCTGGGTACTGGGCAGGCAGCATCAGTAACAGCAGGAGGAGAAGGCGGTGGGCTCTACAACGAAGTGCGGACGGCATTGGTATCTGGCATCTAGAGTTCGGTACTGGGCAGGCAGCAGCAGTAACAGTAGTAGGAGGCGGTGGGCTCTGAGACGAAGTGTGGACAGCATTGGTAACCGGAATATGGAGATGGGTACTGAGCAGGCAGCAGTAGTAACAGCATAAGGAGGAGGGTTTAGGCCTTGACACGGAGTGTGGCTAACATTAGTAACTGACTTCTAGATTTGGGTACTGGGCAGGCAGCAGCAATACCAGCAGGAAGAGGAGTCAGTGGGCTCTGAGACGAAGTGTGGAGGGCATTAGTAACTGGAATCTAGACTTGGCAGGCAGCAGCAGTAACAGCAGGAGGAGAAGGAGGCGATAGGCTCTGAGATGACGTTTGGACGGTATTAGTAACAGGCATCTAGAGCTGGGTACTGGGCAGGCAGCAGCAGGAGGATGCGGTGGGCTCTGAGACGAAGTGTGGACAGCATTAGTATCTGGCATCTACAGTTGGGTACTGGGCAGGCAGCAGTAGTAACACCATAATTTGGAGGCGTTAGGCCCTGAGATGGAGTGTGGATGACATTAGTAACTGGCATCTAGATTTGGGTACTGGGCAGGCAGCAGCAATAACAGCATGATTAGCAGGCGGTGGGCCTTGAGACGGAGTGTGGCTGACATTAGTACTGGCATCTAGATTTGGGTACTGGGCAGGCAGCATCAGTAACAGCAGGAGGGAAAGGCGGTGGGCTCTGAGACCAATTGTGGACAGCATTGGTAACCAGCATTTAGAACTGGGTACTTGGCAGGCATCAGCAGGAGGAGGAGGCGGTGGGCTCTGAGACAAAGTGTGGACGGCATTAGTATCTTGCATTTACGGTTGGGTACTGGGCAGGCAGCAGCAGTAGCAGCAGGAGGAGCCTGTGGGCTCTGAGACGAAGTGTGGACTGCATTAGTATCTGGCATCTAGAGCGGAATTACTGGGCAGGCAGCAGCAGTAACAGCATCATTAGCAGGCGGTGTGCCTTGAGACGGAGTGTGGATGACATTAGTAACTGGTATCTAGAGTTGAGTATTATTATTATTATTCTTATTATTATTATTATTATTATTATTAATAAACAGGATATATAGCGCCAACATATTACGCAGCGCTGTACTGGGCAGGCAGCAGCAGTATCGGCAGGAGGTGGAGGCAGTGGGCTCCGAGACGAAGTTTGGACGGCATTAGTATCTTGCATTTAGAGTTGGGTACTGGGCAGGCAGCAGCAGTAACAGCAGGAGGAGGAGGCATTTGGCCCTGAGAGGGAGTGTGGACGACATTAGTAACTGGCATCTAAAGTTGGGTACTGGGCAGGCAGCAGCAGTAACAGCGGGAGGAGGCGGTGGGCTCTGAGACGAAGTGTGGACGGCATTGATAACCTGCATCTAGAGCTGGGTACTGGGCACGCAGCAGCAGTAACAGTAGGAGGAGAAGGCGGTGGGCTCTGAGACGGACCAAGGACAGCATTAGAAGTTGAGGCCATCACCTCTATGGACAGTGTAGAAGCTGTAGCTATTGGAGACATGAATGGATGAATGAGGTTCACACTGTCCATACCTACTATCTAGTGAATCAACATAAAAGGGAACGGACTTGGTGGAATCAGCTGAAAATTACAGAAATGTTTCTTGATTTGTGGCTATATAGCAAGTGCTATCACAGTTAAATCTCTGTATTTGTTTTAGAGAAATACATACATTTCTATGGGTTTTAGGATAGATAACAAGTGCTCCTAGAATAAAATATCAGTCTTTTTTTGGAGAGAAATACAGACATTTTATGGCTTTGGGGATATATAGCAAAGTGGGATCAGACTAAAATATCTGTATTTTTTGGAGAGAAATTTAAAAAATTTTATGGCCTTTTGGATTGATTCCAAGTTCTATCAGAATTAAAAATATGTATTTTTTAGAGAGAAATACGGAATTTTTTATGGCTTTGGGGATATATAGCAAAGTGGGATCAGAATAAAATATCAAAAAAGCCATAAAAAAATTCTGTATTTCTCTCCAAAAAATACAGATATTTAATTATGATACCTCTTGCCATCTATCACAAAAGCCCGAAAAATTTCTGTATTTATCTAAAAAAAATACAGATATTGCATTCCGATCCACTTGCTATCAATCATAAAAGGCAGAAAAATTTCTGTATTTCTCTCCAAAAATTACAGATATTGAATTATGATACCTCTTGCAATCTATCACAAAAGCCAGAAAAAAAATCTGTATTTATCTATAAAAAACACAGACATTTATTTTTGATCACACTTGCTATCTATCAAAAAAGCAATAAAAGATACTGTATTTCTCTCCAAAAAATACAGATATTTAATTATGAATCACAGCTCTGTTACAAATGATATAGGTCTCAAAGTAGATAGAGGCAGAGGGCCCAGAGGGAGGTCTTCCTTAAAAAAAATTAGCCAGTTACACAGCTACATTGCAAGTTATAGGCCTCAGAGACAGAGTAGAGGTAGAGGGCCACGAAAGGGAAGAAGTAGAAGGAGATGCAGAAGGCTTGATGCTCTTCCCATGAAGGTGTCAGCAGGCCGCGCAGCAGTTGACGACTAATCACTTCACTTTGCAGAATAGGTGTTGAAGTCATTGCCGATCCAAGCCTTATTCATTTTAATAAAAGTGATTCGGTCGATATTTTCTGCGGAGAGGCGAATCCGCTTGTCACTCACTACGCCCCCAGCTGCACTGAATGCTCTTTAAGATAACACACTTGCGGCTGGCAAGGCAAGGATCTGAATGTCATGTTCTTCCAGCTCAGGCCACTGCTCAAACTTGGAGACCCAGTAGCCCAGTGGGTCCTGGCTTTGCAAGTTTCAGATGTCCCATGTAGAGCTCAGGTATTCCTGCACCATGACTGAGTAGCGCTGCTGAGTGTCATTGGCAATTGCTGCACGACTAGCAGCTTGCTTCCACTGAAAAAAAACCTGCATAGTTTGGCTTAGACAACCTCTTGTGCTGCTGCCACCCATGTCGCTTAAGGTAGTTGTTTGGCTCCCATGGCTGGTGGAACTGCCATAGGGATCCCTGCTGCTGCTGGCCGCTGGATAGGCTGAGAACAAGTCCCCTACAAGCACTTCTTGGTAGTGCTGCATTTTAGGATGAGTTGTTGTATCTCAGGCTTGTAAGGTGGATCATGTAGCATTCCAATAGTCATCAGTCTTTGTTTTTATGTGTTGTATGCATGGATCTTTGGCTATGTACTCCTGCATGAAGCCTGTCATGTGACTGAAAGTTCCCACAGCTGAGGTAATTTTCGACCCACACTCCCGTGGGTCGAACAGCAGCACAGGGTCGTCCTCCTCCTCCTCTTTCATCTGGTCTTGCCATTTATGGAACATGCTGCCTTGTGTTTGGGTGAATGGTTGCCATGTACCCTCAATATCCTCCTCTGCCCCTTCCTCCCCTTCTTCCATGCCTGCAATGTCCTTCTCATCCTCTTCTACCTCCTCCTTTTCCTGGTGCACTATGCCTGGTAGGCACGCATGTCCAAGATGATGTTTGAGACGTTTGCAGCGTCTGCTCTGTGTGGTGTCCGAGATCCACCATCATCTGTTCCAGCAGACAACTGATGGGGATGGTATCACTGACACAACCCTGTTCCCTGCTGATCATCCTGGTCGCCTCTTCAAAAGGTGACAGTACAGTGCACAAGTCCTCAATTTGCATCCACTCCGCAGGGCTGAAGAAAGGTAATGTAGGTATACCTCTGAAACAAAAAGACTCTGCCACTTAACCCACCACCGCTTTCTGTCATTCAGCCAGCCACTGCAGCATGTAAAAGGTGGAATTCCAACGAGTGGCCACATCACAAATTACCCGGTGCACCGGCAGATAAAGATTTTGCTGTAAATCCACCTATCCGGCACTGGCTGTGTACGACTGGCGAAAATGCACTGACAACTTTCTGGCCTTCAGCAACAGCGGCTGGAGGCCTGGGTAATTCCTAAGGAAGCGCTGTACTATCAGGTTTATGACGTGAGCCAGGCAAGGTACATGTGTAAGTTTCCCACAAACGCAGGGCAGCCAGCAGATTGGCCCCATTGTCACATGGCGAGATTGCATGGCGATGTGCTCAGGTAGGTATGCAGGCCTTGCTGCAGCTGCATCTTCCCCTGCTGCCACCAAAGTTACCTAGTGAGCTGTAAAGGAAATATATCTTCCCACTCCAAGCTTGCTTAACCAACTGTCAGTTGGCAGGTGCACCTCGCCAAAGTGCTGCAGGGCCACGGACACATTTCTCTGCACGTGTTCATGGGCATAAGGTACTGTGGGTTTGCGCAGAGGAATGCATAACGGAATGCATTGGAGTCCACCAGCCGGTAAGGGAGGAGCTCTAACACAATCAGCTGTGCAATTGCCGCATTGATTGGCTTTGTTTTAGGGTCATTTGGGCCATATTTCCTCTTGCACTCCAGCATCTGGGGGATGGAAGGTTGGATGCTGCTAATGCTAACCACAGAAAGATTGGACGATGGGGTAGAAAGTGTGGGGGAAGGTAATGATGCTTGGTCTTGACTGCTAGCAATGCAACAAACAGCAGCCGTTCTGCGTTGGAGCTCCTGCTCACCGCTGGTGGATCCTGAAATCGTTACCCAGCAACATGGGTAACTTTGGTGGCAGAAGGAGGAAAGGCAGCGGAGGAAGATCTAGCAGTTTGAGCTAGCTTCTTGGGCGGAGGTGGTCGCACAGAGCTCTGTGCTTTGACCAGGTGTTACCGCCAGGTTACCAGGTGGTGGCTTTTTAAATGTGTGCTCATGCAACTTGTTCCAAGTTTGTTTGGGTTTTTGCATTGTTTCAAGTGTTTAGCACACAGTTTGCAGATGACCGTAGTGTTGTCATCATTATTGACACTAAAAAATGCCCACACGGGTGAACATCGAACTGGGTCGAAAGGTGCTCTGGAGCTGGTGTCTGTGGTGGTGGTCCGCGGTTGTTGAGGCACAGCTGTGGTGACAGTTTCCGATGATGGAAGACTATGACTTGCCTCACTGGTACGTGAAGACTGCAGAGTGTGGGCAGCTTTTACCCTCTTTCTCCCTCTCCCCCTTTGAGGGCGCTCTGTAACCTCCTCCTCCTCCTTTTCTTCCTCCTCCTCCTCTTTTTCCTGCCTATGATGATCTTCTTGTTCGCCCCATGTCGGATCAAGGACATCATCATCAGAAGAGACAGTTTCCCTGTATGTGCCGAAAGAAAGCAGCAGCCTTTTGGAGCCAGTTTGAATTGGCTCGTCTGGCTCATAGTGTTCTGGTGAAAGATAGGTGGGGGGAAAGCCTGTGAACTGACTCTCTTCATCAGATGACTGAAAAAACTGAGCATCATCAAGGAATGCTTGTAACTCTGCCTCTCCAACCAATGGGTGGGACTCCTCTACATACTGCTGTACACAAGACTTTCCAGCCGAGGATGAAGAAGTAGGAGGAACAGGAGTACCATGGACTGTTTTGGACACCTGTGAGGCCTGTGTCTGGGACTGGGATGAAGAGGGGGTATAATCACTTGACCCAGGCTGGGTTACATACTCTACTACCTCTTGTTCAACGTGCAGTAATAATGGACGCCCACCAACAACAGGAGCGCTTCCTGTTCTCGGGTCTACAGTTATAAACAAACTCATGCTGCTTTGCTTGCCACCCCTGCCAAAGCTGCCCCTTCCTCTGTGTCTAATGTCTAGACATTGTAGAATTTTTTGTGTGGCTTCACACCCTGCAATTGACATTAAAAATGCAAGTGCACTGTGTGTGTTGTAAGCAACACTTTCCTTCAATGGTGATGCTTGTAATATGCAGCACGGTATACAAACTATATACTGCAGTATACACTACGTCTTTGTGACTGTCTCTCAGTACAAGTGTGATACTGTGCACGCAATCAGGGAGGGTACCCTGGCTCTGACTGCGTGTATGTAACACACTGACTATCTATCTATCTATCTATCTATCTATCTATCTATCTATCTATCAGCGAAACACTCTACCTATCTGAGTACAGTAGGTTTTAGGACTGCACCAATACAGTACAATCCAACTATCTATCTGACTAATAGTGTGAGTGTGACACAGTATAAGTAAAGCACTTTTTTTTACTTAGAGAAAGCAAGCCAAGCAGCACAGAAAGGTTGTGATGCTAGCAAATCTCTGTCAGGAGTGAGTAAATGCAGGCATGCCCTGGCCTTATATAGGCCAATGGCTGCCTCTGTGGCATGCAGGGACAGCCAATCGGCTGCCTGCCACAACAAACATGGAGGAGAGCATCCCTGCTGTTATTGGAGGGCCCTAGGCATTATGGGGGAGGTCCCTAGGCTTTGTGGGAGGGGCTATTTTGGGGCTTCCAATCCAACAAAATTCGGATCAACCCAAATTGGAACAGTCATATTCGAGTCGAACCTTAGGTCAACCCGAGTTCGAACAACAACACTAAAGTATACAAACAGAATAACTTCATTCACTTTATTCAGCGGCACTACAACATCAGTAAGGAATTGGTGGATACATCAAATCCACAACTGGAACCTACACATATGATACCTTCCAATTTTAGAAATTAAGAAATATGGGTATGGCTGTGTTGTGTTGAATATTGGGCGTGGTGTGGTTTAATACAATGTAAGCCTTATATACTACACACATATGCTGCATTTTTTATCAACAAAATACTTTCTGCACACATTGTGCATGTGCTTCTGTTGGCTGGTGCAATTTTGTCATTGAGGTCTAAACCATTGTTGTACTAAAAAGTGACAACTGCCACCCACCAGCTTCTGTCCCTGCTGCCTGACCTCCATTTCAGTGGCTGCTAGTGCCCCATTTGTTGCAGGCAGCTTACAGGATCAGTGTGCAAGAACCATACAGCCCCATTGAAACTTGTATTTATTTGTGTGACACCGTTCCAAGGAGTTAAAAGCTGGCAGTGGTAGATCAGTGATCCAGAGTGGCATGCCAGTTTTTAGATCTGCACTTTGTGAGTCTGCAGGTTTCCCATTGTACACCTCCTCATCCCTCACACTGCCAAGTACAATTCCCAAATCACATTGACCCATTCTGTACACTGTACTGTAGGAGTGTCCAGTAACAAAAAAGAGGGCCAGAACTCCACATCTAATTTTAAACTTGCTTTCTATAAATGTGGCTTTGAGCAGGGTTAGACTATGTCATTCTGTGATGCTTATAAAACCCTATCTGAGCTATCTCAGAAAATTTGAAACTTTTGCAATAAATCCTTCAGGTGTGGTTGTCAATTATGTTTTTCAGTTAACTCTTGTGTCATACATTTTTCAATCTAAGCTAGCTGTTGATTTGACCAGGCCTCCAGTACTTGCCCTTGTCATAGGAATCCAATAAGAAACTCATCCCTTTATCATCTCTTGAATCCAAGTCAGAGTAAGAGGTATTACCTGAATCCCCCCAGTTGAAGGTATATTTTCAGATGCATAATTTCCTGATTATTGACATACTCTAACAAGGACATTATTAGTGAACACTTAGCACATTGGTTTTATCATCAAACCCTCAGCTTAGCGTAAAGACTGTCAGAAAAACAAAACTTTGGATGGATTGTGAAGTACCACAAATCCTAACTAGATACAAATGTGTGAAATATCTAAGCTTTAGTTTGGATTCCAGAGTATTGAAGGTCTTTCTTTCCTCAAAAAAAAAAACAAAATTTCAATCAATCAATCAAGACTGTTGTGACTATAGTTTGTCCTTATTCAAACTCATCACTTGTCACTTTGTCTGTGATATGTGCTCTGGAAATATTGGTCTCTGAGGATCCTATTCCCCTACTATTAGAACTCTCTAGAGGGGCATACTTTAAGATGGGACTGATTTATCCAAATATATCTTTGATTTAAATAATATGATCCAAATTAGTGTTGTAAGGTTGCTTGTGTTTTCCTTCAATGGTAGAATCGTACTAAGACAATAAAGAGTGCACAGACACAGGGAAAGATGATCATTTTTTTTTTTTGCTTTACCTTGGGGACCACCCAGTGAGGATACAATACAACAATGCCACTGTAGTGGTGCTCATAAAATATCTAGGATTCCAAGATGAAGGAGCAAATCTTCTGTTAGGCAGTGTATCTTGTATCTGCAATCTTAGTTCACATCCCTGTAATAAGAAAAATTAAATCGGCTCCTTTTTGTAGAAAATCCTATCCATCCTTCCTATCCTATCCTTCCTATCCATGCAAAAACATTTCCAGACCATGCAGTAACCAGACCAAGCAGTAACCAGGTCTTTTCCAAAGCTTCTAGTGGTGAGGATGTTGTGCTGCTGGTTACCGACAGGTTGTGGTCCTTGGGCACACCAGGGTGGGCAGGAAAATACATGGTAACAAATCACTAAGCAGAAGAATTGTCAAGGAAGCCCGGGGTCTATGCAGGCAGCAAGCAAGGGAGGTCAGGTCACACTCCAGAGGTCAAGTACCCGGGATCCAGGAAATAGACATCAGTGACACAGGGGCCACACAGGGGCCACAAAAGTTTACTCATCTTTTGTTGGTGAGTGAACTTTCTTGCAGCATCTGGGTGTATCCAAGTCTCTTTTACTTGTAATACCAGTTGTGATGGGATTTGGGAGCACAAATAGATCTTGACATTGGGATTCCAAGCTGCATTTTGTAAAGTTGCTCATCAGAACCCATTCTCCTGACTTCAGGCTGCATGTACCAGGATTCTGCAATGGAAGAAACACATTTGCCCATACATTAGTTCTTAGATAAAGAATACACATATACAAACAAATCATTATTATACTGAGCTTCTAACTAATATGAAAATTATAAACCCCTCTTTGTATAATTTGTGATAGTTTACTTTTATATTCACACCATTACATTTTACATGTACTTTCTACATCATCTGACCTATGAAAGGGGTCACTCTATCTAACTCTATGACTTTCAAAACTTTATACCTACACAACAATTTTTGTAAAGCCTTTTTCCTGACCGGCTAAGTCATTTTTGTTTAGAAACATATTTATACAAACTAGTTTATACATATCTACCACTCTTAAATTTAGTATAGAAGATCTGCAGCCACAGAAATAGGTACAAAGGCTTTGAAAAATGTATGGTGAGTACTTTTGCTGACTTGTGGGGATTTTCTTTTGGTACAGATCAAGTACCTCTGCACACAATCCTGACATTTTCATAATGTGTCACTCATGAACCAGGTAGCTTTGAACATTTGGACCATTGCCTTAGGTCCAACATGTCCATCATCTTTTCTACCTATGGTGGTAAGAAAACTTCTAAATATCTTGGATCATCATACATTGATAACAGACCAATAGCTTCTTCTGTGACCTTGGTTCCTTCTCTTTCCATCAGTTCCTTCTGGCATCAGTTCCTTCTACCTTTCAGGTGCACTGTCTGGCAACAATTTAAGTATCTGCATAGCATCATGGAATCTTTTAAACTCTTCCTTTTGTCTCTGTTCAATTTTCTTCTTCATTTCTTCTTCTTCCTTCTCATAATCTGTAGTCTGCTGCACTACTTGGATCATAGTAGTTCCCAATTGTTCTGCTGTTTACGTGGCTATGAGATCTGTAAGGCTGTTTCCTTTTTCTTCCTGAGATACATCTCTGGTGCCTTCAGTACAGCTACTTCCAGTGGTTTGGTGACTGCATCAAATAAGCCTTGAACTTGTTCCTAATTTTGGATTGGCATCCCAGCAGCTGTATTGATAGCCCTGTTCATCTATATGGGTCCATAATCATGCACAGCCCCCAGTGCATAATGGCTGTCTGTATGATTGTTTACTCTCTTGGCTTCTGCCACTTTGCATGCTCTTTTGAGGGCTACCAATTTGGCTGCTTGGCCGGACATATAAGAAAGAAGTGATTGGGTCTCAACTACACTCTCTAGTGTTGTCACAGCATATGCAGTGCTTGTGGTCCCTCCTTTGTAGAATCTTGATCCATCCAATAATATGATTAAATCTGGGCTTGTGAGGGGTGTGCCTTGGACTGGGGATATTTGCCGCTTTTCTTCTTCCATTGGATCCAGGAAATTGCGGTCACCCTCCTCTTGTAAGTCTCCTTCTTTCTCTGGTAGGTAGCTAGCTGGGTTAATGGTGGTACATTTATTGATAGTAATTTCTCTAAATTCCAGTAGAATGGAATGGTTGCTTTATATTTACTTAGTCTGGCGGAAGATAAGTGCTTTGTCTGTGCCTTTGACAGGATCTCTTCAGCAGCATGTGTGGTATACACTGTAAGTGGCTGGCCGATTGTCACCACTGCTACTTTGTCTGCCAACAGAGCAGCTGCTTCCACTGCCCTGACACAGGAGGACGATCCTTGAATTATTGGATCTAGTTATTCACTCTCATAGACCATAACATGTGTTCCTGATAGGGAAGGCTGTATAAGCACTCCTTTTCCAGTGGCACCTTTCACTGAGCAGTAGAGTTCAAAAGGTTTGGACTGATTTGGTAGATTGAGTTTTGGGACTGCCAGTACATCCACCTTCAGTTGTCTCACACCCTGTTCTAAATCATCACTCCGTGCACCCATTGCTTGTTTAGTGCCTACAGCTGTAGAGGTATTTTGGTCATTTATATCCACATTAGGGTCTCTGCTAGTTTTAGCTGCCAATCTATGATATAGCAGCACATCCTCATCCCTTCCTTGTCTCATGTCCACCAATCCACTGGTATTACAAAGTTTACTATGACCTCTTCTTCGGTCAGTATTGCACATATCTAGCTTTTGGCACAAAGTTGATCTGCTGATGTGTCCTTGGCCATGGGCTATCCCTGTCATCATAGGGATACATGCAGAGGGTAAACAAAGCTTGTCATCCCTCTTTCATTGTATTTTTCCAGCTCTGTATTTATTTATATGTGAGCTGGAACTTTAGCAATGGTCACCTAATAAGGAAGCTCTATTATATCGCAGTATCAAAGTAATTACACTTGCTCCCATTTTGTTTTGTAGGGGAGGGTTCCAGTAAAGGTCCTCTATTACTCTTCTTCTATGTAGCTGAACACAATCATGTGTAGGAGGGGGTATGATTCACTTCTCCCACCTCTGGTGAATACATTTCTGGATAAGAACAGGTACTGCTGGGTGATGTGAGGCAAATAACTGCAATGCTTACTGAATTGTTTTACATAAGGATTAGGAGGGAAAGATGTTGCTCTAATTTCAGGAGACTCTGAACTTGACAGGTACTCCTTCACAGGGGCAGATTTTGAAGTCCCTGGCTGATTGTGAGAACCTTTTATAAGTCTGTCACCATTCTCTATTTTATCTCATCTCCAGAAGGATAAATAGTTACACGTGTATGTAACATCTATATGAGCTGTCTTCTTCTGCACTCTGAATCTTTATGCATACTTTTACAGTGCTCAACCCAGAAATTTTTTCAAGCCGGGTGTGAAGAAATTTTAGGTGAGTGGCAGCCCCTGTATTGTGAACAAACTGTTTGGTAACCACCCAAAAACATCCGGGTGGGTGCTGAAAAGTGCTGGGTGGTGCGCCCAGCTAAAAGTGCCTGGGGAGAACCCTGCTTTTAGTTATCCATAAATCTACACATTCCAATCCTCACACAATATCAGCTCTTCACACAAAGGTAATGTTAAAAAAGCCATAAAGAATAAGAAAATTGCATTCTAAAGATATAAAAATGAGGGACTTTACATCATTTGAAAACTTAAAAGAATATAACAAAATATGTAAAAATGAAATAAAATGTGCAAAACCTAAAAAAGAAAGACAAATGGCAAAATAAAGTAAGGCAAACCCCACATTTTTATTTAAAAATAATAATGGCAAAAAGATCAGATCTGAGCATGTAGGCCTCTTAAAGGATGTCTCTGAGTTCTGGGTTGATAACTGGGGATAAGGAAAAGGCAGATTTACTAAACAGTTTTTTAGCTTTGTGTACACAAAAGAAAATGGCAGCGCTGAAGTCCAAATTGCTTTATAAATGATATAGAGTTTGGCATTAAAAGTGCCATTTCTGCAGATGACACCAAACTATGTAATGGAATTAGGTACATACCAGATGTCTATAATCTACAAGCAGACCTGGATGTACTGTTTGGGCAGCCAAGTGGCAAAGGACATTTAATATTGATAAATTTAAAGTTAAGCACTTGTGGGCTACAAAAAAATGCATGCTTCATACTGTCTAGGGGAATACATTTGGGGGAGTCAGGAAAGCTGCAATATCTAAAGCTAGCAAAGTACTTTCTTGTATAAAAGGAGGAATAAAAGACAGGGATCGAGACATTATCCTGTCCCTGTACAAAGCATTGGTCAGACCACATCTGGAGTATGCAGCCCAGGTTTGGGCACCAGTTCATGAAAATGACATTGTGGAATTGGAGAGAATGCAGAGAAGGGCAACTAAACTAATAAAAGGAATAGAGGAGCTTAGCTATGGGGAGAGATTAGCTGAACTAAGTCTATTCTCCCTTGACAAGAGATGTTTAAGGAAGGATATGATCACCCTTTATAAATATATAAGTGGTCCATATAGAGAACTCTCTTTCCAACTATTAACTTTAAGGTCATTACGAAGAACAAGAGGGCACTCTTTGGGTCTGGAGGTGAAGTTTAGAAAGAAGTCTGGAGGAAAGAAGTTTATGGTCCAAATAGGTTAGGGATTCTTCTCTGTAAAGTCTGTGAAAATGTGGAATAGGCTTCAGCAGTAGTGTAAGCAACTACTTTAGATAGCTTTAAGAAAAAGCTGGATGCTTATATATATATATATATAAAAATATATTTTTATATATATATATATATATACTGTATACATGTAAAACTGGGTTTTAAAGCTTAAAAGTAAAGATAACAGAGATTGCTGATCCAGGAAACATCTGATGCCTCATGGATTTAGGAAAGAATTTTTGTTGTTTTTGTTTTTTTTTGCTGGATCAATCATGTCCATAGGGGCTCATATCTGGGATATGTTCATTTTACTAGTGGTTGAACTTGATGGACTTGATAGACCACTTGATGGACCACTACCTATTTTAAATTCTTAGTTATTTTTCTAACTTATTATTGAATCATTAAAACATCAGACAATTGTCTATAAGACCCTATTCAAGCATCCATGCTCACCAGACACCAGACCCCCAAATTAAATGCCAGATAAGCAGGGGATTTGGAGTTATGGTGCAGCCAATGAGCAAAGTAGTTCCTGGTCCTAATCCTGCACTGCCACTGACTGATAGGACTTTAAAAGCCTTCCTGCTCCCAGTCACCTGTTGTAGTGTTAAGCTGGGGTGAACTGCTGCTGGTGTGATTATTCATTACTGTTGCTGACCTTGCCTGTTCCTGACCCTGCAATTGTATGTTGCCTGGACTGACATTTTACCTGTGACCCTGGCTTTGCTTTGTCTTTAAGCTTTGGATACTTTGCTGGTGCACTGATTACCTGTGTATTCTGGACTTGCTTCTTGAAATGGTATGCTTCCTTCTTGGTCAGCAACGCTGATACACCAAGTGTCATGTTATCTGTGCATTTGGGACAGCAGAGCTGGTGAGAGGCATTGGGTAGAAAGGAAGTGGCATCCAAGATCTCCCCTTAAACCAGGTGATCCATACATTCTACATGAGCCACTTGTTGATAGAAAGAATATTATATTTCCGTCTCTGCACTGGGTCTGATGAAGCAGTTTGTTAAAGCTTTGCCAACTGAAGGAGGCTGTTTTAAGTACCTCATTTTGTCATTTCTTATCCTGTCATTTGAAAAAATAAAGGCCGGTGTGTTTGGTGGTCCACAGATTCGCAGTTCATCAAAGATGAACTTTTCATCAGGACAATGTCAGAATTTGAAAGGAATGCTTGATTATCATTTAGAGCCATTGTCAACAACTTTCTTGGAAACACACAAGCAAAAATGTATGCAGAAATTGTCCAGAAACTATTGGAGAGCTACAAAATGCTTGGTTGCAATATGAGCATCAAGGTGCATTTTCTGCATAGCCATCTTTGTAACTTCCCGGAAAACTTTGGTGCAGTCAGTAATGAAAAAGGTGAACGATTTCACCAAAATTTGAAGGTCATGGAAGGACAGTATCAGGGTAGATGGGATGTATATATGATAGCTGACTATTGTTGGAGCATCCCGCAGGATTGTCCTAACACTGAACATTCCAGGAAAAGCTATAAGCGTAAATTTTTACCTTAACAGCTTACTCGGTTAATTTTTAAATATTTTACTGTAAAAAAAATGTCATAGAGTATCAATAAATCCTTTGTATCCTTCCCTGATCAGCCGTATAAAGGATCTCCAATATGGAGAGCATATGGAGCTATGGAGCAATTGACAGCAAGGCTGTATGATCAGCTGGGCAAGTTTAATAATATAAGGGCTCTGTGGGACACCTATATGGTAACTCACCTTGGGGCACATGCCTTATGATTATAACTGTTCATGTCCCATTTAATAGGTGGTCGGGCTGGACTGGGGAAAAACCACCCAGAAAGACTCAGGACCTATTCCTCCCCTTCTACCTTCTACCCTATTCTCCCCTTTTCTCTCTCCTTTCTCTAGTTGAGCTATGTAACTATGGTTACTTTAATTATGCCTTCCTGTACTTAGTTTTTCCCTTTTCTTTTTGGTTTCCCCAGTTTTGAATAAGGCAGGCCACGATTTATGAAGCAGCAAGTTAATAACGAGAAACTAAAAGACACTGACATGTTCAATTATGTTCACCTTGTTTGAAGTGAATATTTAAATTATTAGATAAAAATCACAGCTTTGTACTGTTGGACATAATTTGTGTCATAGGGCCCCTTGTTGGCAGTTCTCAGAAAAAGCAGGGTTATCGAAGGGGTACCAATTCCTGGTGGGAATGGAAAACATGCAAAAATCACAGCATACATGGATGATGTGAATAATATTTGTACATCTGGGGCCTCTATCAAGCTCCTAGGCAAACAGATGTTTTTGTGAAAGCTCTGGTTTCAAACGAAATAGAGAAAAATGTGTTTGTTTTGTTATGGGTGATTGTCAAAATGAAAATGTGAAAATTGTTAAAAGTTGAATATTGGGGGGGGGCATGGCTACGCGATGGTGGCGTGAGGAAGCTATTTCTGTGCTCCCGCCATTTCCACTGCAGCTTACCAGTCTGGCAGCCTCCGCCGCTGATCTTTCCCCACGATACCTGTATGCCGCGAGGCAGGAGAAAGCCGGGTTCCAGGAGAGCGGGTAAGGAGACCGTCCTAGCCCGCTATTTCTCCCAGCAGAGCTCCACTGGCTCACAGCACGAGGCGCCCAATATGGCGTCGGCCAGCACCTCCTCCTCCTCCTTTAGTGAGGGAGCCACTGTAACAGCTCCTGCAGGCTCCATGTCTCCCTCCCCTGCTAATTTAGGGAGTCCAGCTTTATTTTCAGAAGGCTCCCGGAACTCTGCCTCCCCAGAGCCCGGCATTAATACTGCAGCATAGCAGATACCTGTTTCCCAAGCCATGCTGCAGGCACTTTTTTCTACACTACCCACAAAGCATGATTTGGAAACCATGCTGGCCAGGTTAGAAAGCTCCATACGTGTGGACTTGGATGCAGTTAAACAAAAGGTTTCAGCAGTTGATTACTAGAGTACTAGCCGTGGAATCCTCTGCTAATGCTATGCAGTCCTCTGTGACCTCCTTAGAATCAGATATGGGACATGTTAAATCCCAGCTTACCTCCTTACTGCTCCGCACTGATGACTTGGAAAATCGCAGCAGGAGAAATAATGTACGCCTTAGGGGGAGCCCTAATGCGACGGCAAATGCTGACCTGCATGCCACTGTGACTACCATATTTAACATGCTTCTCGACCGCCCCTTAGATACTGCCATTAAAATTGACCGGGTACACAGAGTGCGCAGTGTTCGTGACCGCAGTTCAAATCTACCCAATGGTGTTCTTTGCCGGGTTCACTACTACACTTTAAAAGAGTAGATCATGAGAAAAGCTTGGCGACTGGGTCCGGTGGACTTTGACGGTGCCAGTATACAGTTATTGCCAGATGTCTCGGCGCAGACCTTGGGTATGCGCTGTGTTCTCTGCCCACTTTTGGAATTGATTCGTTCTGCGGGGGCATTTTACAGATGGGGCCACCCATTCCATGTCTTGGTGACAAAGGGAGGAGAAACTTTTGCCTTACATCACCATGTACAGCTCCCTGCTTTGTTTTCCATGCTAGGTGTGGACCCAATTGTGATTCTTAAGTGGCTGGATTTTCCTAAGGAGGAAGCGGCCTCTCTGCTACAAAACCGCAGGAGGGAACTCCCACGCAGATATGGGCGAGTTGCGCCACAAGGAGAGAGGATTGCATTGGGCCCTACAGACAATGAACCATGACTCTCACACAATTGTGCCAGATACTGGGTCTTTGGGTCTGTTGTTTTGCCCCCTTGGGAACTGCTGACGAATTTGGCTTTACCGTTGCTGCTGAGCTGATATATGACTCATGTTTATTGCAATTTTACTGCTACTGAACTGTTTTTGGGGGACTATTTGCCTTGATTGCTGAGTTCTTTTTACATGCTCACTGTTGACTTGTTCCCTGTGATAATGTTATGCCTGATTTGTGAACGCACCTGCATTTTTGTTATTCCCTTTTTAATGGTTTTTTGGGGTCGCAATGTTGAAGTGTGCTGAGTAATGCGTTCTCTTGCTAGCCTGAAAGCATGTACTTACGGTGGATGCTCTTAGGATGTGTTATGCAATGCAATCCCTGTCCTAGGACTTATATTCCTCCTGCTGACGTCTGTGATGCTAGCTGGGACTGGTTGGGTAGCCTTGCAGGACTAGATTATCATATTGAGGTATCTGCAGCAGTGTGTTTTTTGCTGCCTGGGGGGGGCTGCTGGTTGTCCCCCCTCCTTATTTAACTATTTATAAGGTCTTACTCACAGGTAATGTGGCGGGTCTAATGACCCATTTTACAACAGATGGCCTGCTAGGGGGCTATTAAGTGCTGTTTTGGAAGCAGTCAAGCAAAAGGAATTTAGGAGTTGAGATTGGAGTAATGATTGTGGATCCGTCTGATGCTTTGTGCTCCTCTGTGCCTACCCTGGGATTTGATTTAGGCCACGTTGCTTTGCAGCTTGTTTTCTTGCTGCTCAGCACTGATGAGAAGGATCCCTACCGTGCCTGGTAAGGGGTGACGGCCGTATGGTGATGATTGACTACCTTAACTGTGCTGATGTGTGCCTTATTACCTAGGGAAGCTCGGGGCTCTTACTGTAGTACCTGCAAATGAGCTCTTATTTATAATAAGGGCATGTTTGTTATTAATAGTGACTGGCAGAATGATTGGTCCGTGGTGGGCGGTGCCTCAGACTTCATCTAACTTAAAGGGTTTACCCCAGCGATGGAGCGATGGGTACTGATTGAGCCTCACTGCCTATTACTGTTGATGGCATTATGGGCGCCGCTGGCCGTGGACTATTTTGTATTTTGAATTTTGAACTTATGATAATATCTAGGGTTATACTTAACTATATGTTTGATATGCGTTTTTTGGGGAAAACTATGCTATCCTAGTTGGTCTCCTACCTGTTTTTATTTGTTTTATATGGGGAAGCAATGTAGCTTTATTCTTATGCTTACGTTTTTATATGAATCTGTAGTAAGGGCGGATTTGGGAATGTTAGATCATAATATACTTGCGGTGGAGGCTGGCGAAGCCATGACTCTGTCGGGTTCCACTATCCCCACTAGTTTGCTCCTTGCCCTGGTGGTTTGGAGCTAGGTACTGATTAGTAGTGTACTATCTGGTGGGCTCCGGTAGTTCAACCGAAGCACTTTACACCTTCCTATTTCTATTAGTTTCTTCTTTTCCTCCCCTCCCTGTTTTCTTGTTTCACTCACCTGTGTCTGTTCCTCTCTTCTCTCCCCCCCTCCCCTTCCTACTTTGCTTGTCTTCTTTCCCTCTCTGCCCCCCCCCCTTTTTGCCCCCCCCCCTGTTTTTTGTGCGGGCCCAGAGCATACCCCTACCCTCCTTGCCCTCCCCTCTCCCCTTTTATTTTGTTTTTTGGATTGCAGTGAAGCATAAGATAGTTGACAGACTACTTCAGTGTCAACATGTCACTGAAAATCACATCTATTAATGCGAAAGGTCTGAATTCCCTGACCAAACGCTCAGTGGTTTTGAATTCCCTCAATAACTCTAAATGTCAGATAGCGCTTATACAGGAAGCGCATTTCCGTCACGATAAGATACCTTCACTTAAGAACCGTCGATTTCAGACGGCATATCATGGCTCATCCCCTGACTCTAAGTCCAAGGGTGTTAGCATATTAATTGATAAATCTCTTCCTTGGACGCTGGTTTCTTTGCAGATGGACCCTGAGGGGCGGTACCTTCTAGTTAAGGGGAGAGTTCACACTAGATTATTTACTTTGGTCAATATGTACCTTCCTAATACTAACCAGGTGACTTTTTTGGAGGAGTTTCTTGAGGTTGCTGATGAGTTTGCAGAAGGCATTCTGATTATAGGAGGCGACTTTAATTTTGCATTGGACCCGATTCAGGATGTTTCCAGGGGGGCTTCCCACCACTCTGGTTCTGTCTTACGTCGCCTGAAAAGCCTCTTGCACCTCCATCAGTTGACTGATATCTGGAGACTGCAGCACCCTGGTGAGCGTGATTATACTTTTTATTCTCCTGTCCACAAAACCCACTCGCGTATTGAATTTTTTCTGGTTAAGCACGATGCAATCCCTCAAGTGCAAGGCACAGAGATAGGGAATATGACATTCTCAGACCATGCACCGATTTCGCTCACAATGTTCTTTAATGTCTCTCCTCCTAGGGGCGGTTTTTGGAGTCTAAACGAATCTCTCTTATCTTCTGGCGATTTTGGGACTCATTTGGAAAGGGAGATATTGGCCTTCTTTGACAGAAATGAAGCGTCTGTGTCTAGCCCCCTAAGTGTATGGGAAGCCCATAAATGCTATGTGCGCGGTTTATTAATCCAGCAAGGTCATAGGATTAAAAAGGAACGCCAACAGCTGCTGAAGAAGCTGCTCCAGGATCTTTATGCTCTGTAGACTAGACATAAACGTGGCCACTCCCTTGGCGTAGAGGCCCAATTAGTGGAATTAAGAGGGAGGATAAATATGCAGTTCTGTTGTCAAGCAAAGTCTCAACTGGATAAATGCAGGGCGTTTTTCTATGAATATGATAACAAATGTGGGAAAGCTCTAGCGTGTGCCATAAGAGTAAAAAGCCCCATGCCTATGTTCCGAGCGTCCGGTCGAGTGCTGGTACCCTTCTGCATCATTCCCAGGATATAGCTGATGCCTTTCAGGAATTTTACTCCAAACTGTATAATTTAAGTGGAAATCCTGAGACAAGTTCATTAGACGCAGTTAGGACAAAAATACAGGAATATTTGGTGGCTTCTGGTATCCCTAAGATTCCGGAAGAGGCTCTGGCAGCTTTCGATGCTCCTATTACTTTAGCGGAGCTACAAGCAGCCTTAACAAAAGCACCTACGGGTAAGGCCCCAGGCCCCGATGGATTTACCATAGCCTATTATAAACGTTTTTTCCCACAACTCTCTGGCCCCTTTCTGACGGCCTTTAACGCAATGTCTCAGGAACTCCCGCTACCTGCTGACTCCTCTAGGGCCCATATCTCAGTCATCTTGAAACCAGACAAAGATGCTACGTTATGTGCAAATTATCGCCCAATATCACTATTGAACTGTGATACCAAGCTTTTTTCTAGTATTCTGGCACGAAGGCTAACACCCATTCTCCAACGCCTTATCCATTCAGACCAGAGTGGTTTCCTCCCATTTAGGTAGGCAAGGGATAACACTACTCGCACGCTAAACTTAATCCACCACGTGACTGTACATAAAATTCCTTCCATGATCTTCTCGGCAGATGCCGAAAAAGCATTCGATTGCGTGAACTGGACCTATATGCACCAAGTTTTAAATTTTATAGGCATTCCTAGCAAGCTGTTTCAATGGATACAGGCCCTCTATAGAAACCCAACCGCTTCCGTTCGCGTTAATGGACTTTTTTCTCGTCCGTTCTCTATTGCAAATGGCACACGGCAGGGATGCCCACTGTCTCCCCTACTCTTTATTCTGCTTAATGAACCCTTACTAGGCCATATTCGTAAGCATTCAGATATTAAAGGAGTTAGGGTAGGTTCTATTGAACACAAAGTGGCTGCATATGCGGACGATCGCCTCTTCTATATTACAGTTCCCCAGGTGACCATTCCCAACTTACTACTGGAGCTGCATCGTTATGCTCAGCTCTCCGATTATAAAATCAATCTCCAAAAATCAGAGGTACTGGACATTAACTTACCACCTGAGATGCGGAAGGCGTTAGCACCCTCCCTCCCCTTTAAATGGGCTCAAGGTTTTGTTAGATACCTGGGCACTAATATCCCTGCGGACCTTAGAAAAGTAGTACAATTGAACTTTGTACCGTTACTTAACGTTATACACAGCGATCTCCAGCGATGGCGACAACAGACCTTCTCTTGGTTTGGCCGATGCAATATCTTAAAAATGAACATCATGCCACGTCTTCTCTACTTACTGCAAACGTTACCTGTACGTATTCCTCTTCATCTACTGCATAAAATTCGTTCTGAATTCATGAGATTTGTTTGGAACACTGAAACACCTCCCCTTAACAAACTTATTCTCCGACTTCCAAAGAATCAGGGCGGATGGCTTTCCCGGACCCAATACTATACCACAGGGCGGTACATTTAACCCGTTTGGTAGACTGGTGTAGACACGCCAGCTTTAAGGGATGGGTGACCCTGGAGGAAGTGCAGTCACCTGTCATGCTTAGTGTAGCGGCATGATCCCCAGTTGAGGACACGGACGCCCTACGTCGACATCCTCTGATAGGTGAGATGCTTAGAGTGGTGGCGAGATATTTCCTCACAGAAGGAATTACTGCATTTCCCTCCCCTATGTCCCCTATTCTGGGTCACCCAAAGTTCCCGACCACCAGGAGAGACCTGGTATATAGGCTTTGGATTGAGAGCGATGTTTATCGGGCTGTTCGTTTTTTGCGCCACTCCCTCTGGTCCACTACGGACCAGCTTCAGGTAGACCACTCCCTTCCGAGTCTGGGTAACTGGAGAAAAATTCAATTTCAATCTTTTATTAGGTCGCTGCCATTGGCACAGGATTTTAGCCGCCCCCTTGGCATGCTAGAGAATATGTGTGTGACTGGCGATCCCTTGAGAGGCGTGCTTTCCTATACGTATAAAATACAACTAACGACCCAAGACCCCTCAACGCCATATTTCGTTACTAAATGGGAAAGAGATTTAGGTATTACATTTACCAGAGATCAAATAGAATGTATGTTATACTATGGGCACAAAGCATCTATCAGCAATCGTTACCAGGAGACTAATTACAAAGTGCTTACCAGGTGGTATAGGACTCTTGCTCGGCTGGCAAAACTTTTTCCACACACTAGCTCGGAGTGTTGACGTTGTGGACAACACACTGGCACGCTGTTACACATATTTTGGACTTGCCCTAGTCTATCCTCATTCTGGGCAGAGGTTGCTGATATAGTGCAAAAGTTGACGGAGGTGAGGATACAGGATAAACCGGAGCTTGTTTTGCTCCATGTATCGGCAATGTCGAGGAAATGCTATAAGAGGTCGCTGCTGCGCCACTTGTTAAATGCAGCCAAGGCCTGCATCCCTCCGCTGTGGAGACAAACTGCTCCACCTACTGTGCAGCAATGGTTGACCAGGGTAAACGATATTCA